>NC_134497.1:33625573-33745573 GCF_040206685.1 Ascaphus truei | reverse complement strand
TATACCTTTCCCATCTAAAAAGATGTCCAACCTATTTTTGAACAAATCTATTGTATCTGCCATCACAGTCTCCATGGGTAATGAATTCCACATTTTAACTGCCCTTACTGTAAAGAACCCTTTTCTTTGTTGCTGGTGAAATTTCCTTTCCTCCAACCTTAATGGATGGCCCCGAGTCCTTTGTACTGCCTGTGGGATGAATAGTTCTTTTGAAAGCTCCTTGTATTGTCCCTGAATATATTTGTATATAGTTATCATATCCCCTCTTAGATGCCTCTTTTCTAATGTAAATAAATCTAATTTAGCTAGCCTCTACTCATAAGTTAGAATGTCCATCCCCTTTATTAATTTGGTGGCTCTTCTCTGCACTCTCTCTAGTTCCATAATGTCTTTTCTAAGGATTGGTGCCCAAAATTGTACACCATATTCAAGGTGTGGTCTTACTAATGCTTTGTAAAGGGGCATAATTATGTTTACTTCCCTTCCATCCATTGCCCGTTTGATGCAAGATAAGATCTTGTTTGCCTTTGCAGCTACTGCATGACATTGGGCACTATTGCTAAGCCTGCTGTCTACAAGCACTCCTAAATCCTTCTCCATCAAGGATTCCCCCAATATATCTCCATTTAATTTGTAAGTCGCCTTTTTATTCTTGCATCCCAAATGCATAACCTTACATTTATCTGTATTAAACCTCATTTGCCATTTACCTGCCCACGTTTCCAGTCTCTCCAAGTCCTTCTGAAGAGAAATTACATCCTGCTCTGATTCTATTACCTTACACAATTTAGTATCATCAGCAAAGATGGAGACTTTGCTCTCGATCCCAACCTCAAGGTCATTAATAAACAAGTTAAAAAGCAGGGGTCCCAGTACCGATCCTTGAGGTATTCCACTCACGACTTTAGCCCAACCTGAAAAAGTTCCATTTATGACAACCCTCTGTCGTCTGTCCTTTAACCAGTTTTCAATCCAGGTGCATATATCATTACTGAGTCCAATTTTCTTTATTTTGTACACCAACCTCTTGTGTGAAACCGTATCAAAAGCCTTTGCAAAATCTAAGTAGACCACATCAACTGCATTACCTTGGTCTAAATTCCTACTTACCTCCTCAAAGAAACAAATAAGGTTAGTTTGGCAAGATCTATCCTTCATAAATCCATGCTGACTATTACTAATAATTTTGTTTTCCATTAGGTATTCCTGAATATTATCCCGTATTAAACCTTCAAGTAGTTTCCCTACTATTGAAGTCAGGCTTACAGGTCTGTAATTCCCCGGGTGTGATCTAGCTCCCTTTTTAAATATAGGCACCACATCTGCTTTACGCCAATCTTGTGGTACTGAGCCTGTTGAAATGGAGTCCTTGAATATTAAATATAATGGTTTTGCTATTACTGAGCTTAACTCCTTGAGAACTCTTGGATGTATGCCATCGGGGCCAGGTGCCTTATTTACTTTAATTTTTTCAAGTCGCTTATGAACTTCTTCCTCAGTTAACCAATTGGTCATTAATATGGAGGTTGTGGCTTCCTCCTGTGGCGCTACTATTAAACTTGATTCTTCCCTGGTAAACACAGAGGCAAAGAATTTGTTTAATACCTCTGCTTTTTCCTTATCTCCAATAATCTGCCTACCCATCTCACACTGAAAGGGTCCTATATTTTCTTTTCTCATTTTTTTGTTATTAAGGTACTTAAAGAACATTTTAGGGTTGACCTTACTTTCTATTGCAATTCTTTTTTCATTATCCATTTTTGCTAATTTAATTGCCCTTTTGCCATTTTTGTTACATTCCTTATAATTCTGATACGATGTCTCTGTCCCTTCTGACTTAAAGATTCTAAACACCCTCCTCTTCTTGTCCATTTCCTCCCCTACCTGTTTATTTAGCCACATTGTTTTTGACTTATTTCTTTTATACTTATTACCCAAGGGTATACACTGATACGTGTGCTTTTCTAACAATGTTTTAAAGATTGCCCATTTATCTTCTATATTTTTCCCTGCAAAAACATCATCCCATTGTATTACTACGAGATTAGACCTCAGTTTATTAAAATCCGCCTTTCTAAAGTTTAAAGTCTTTGTTGAACCCAAGTAATCTGTTTTTTGATAATTTATTTCAAATGAGACCATGTTATGATCACTGTTACCCAAATGTTCCAGGACTTGAATATTTGTTATTACTTCTACATTGTTTGATATGACCAAATCCAGAACTGCCCCTCTCCTGGTTGGTTCCTCAATAATTTGGGTCATATAATTGTCTTTAAGCACCCCCAAAAACCTGTTCCCTTTTGTTGTAACACTAATCTCATTGCCCCAGTCTATGTCAGGATAATTAAAATCCCCCATTATGCAAACATGACCCAGTTTTGATCCCTTCTCCATTTGCAAAAGTATTTTAGCTTCCTCAATCTCACAGATATTTGGTGGTTTATAGCATATTCCCACAAACATTTTCTTTATACTTTTACCTCCACTGCTAATTTCTATCCACAAGGACTCTACATTTTCATCATTCCCTTCATAGACATCATCCCTTATAATAGGTTTTAGATCTGGTTTAACATATAGACATACTCCACCTCCCCTTCTATTTGTTCGATCCTTCCGAAAAAGAGAATAATCCTCTAAATTAACGGTCCAGTCATGAGTTTCATCCCACCATGTTTCAGTAATACCTATGATATCATACTGCTCCCTTGTAGCTATTAATTCAAGCTCCCCCATTTTATCTGTCAGGCTTCTTGCATTAGCAAGCATGCATTTAAGTTTTTTTTCAGCCTGTAGTATTATCTTATCTGCTCCTTCCTTTCTGTTCCCACTTGGTTTAGTCTTTAGAAGTTTTCTAGTATTATCTCTATTTACTATGGGTATCTCACTGCTTGTCAAACTTGCACTTGCCCCCATTCTACCTCCATACCACCTTGTATCCTCTTAGTTCATTATCTGTTTCATTCCCCTCCTCCCTCCATCCTAGTTTAAAATCTCCTCCAACCTTTTTAGCATTCTTCCCCCTAACACAGAAGATCCCTCTTCATTGAGGTGCAATCCGTCCCTAGAATATAGATGGCACCTCTCAGAAAAGGAGTCCCAGTGCTCTAAAAACCCAAACCCCTCCTTCCTACACCACTTTCTTAGCAATGCATTAACCTTCCTGATCTCTGACTGTCTCCCTGCGGTAGCGCATGGCACTGGTAGTATTTCAGAAAATACTACCTTGGAGGTCCTTGCCTTAAGCTTTTGGCCTAGATCCCTGTAATCATTTTTTAGGACCCTCCATCTATCTCTAACTTTGTCATTGGTGCCAACATGTACCAAGACCACCGGGTAAATCCCAGCCCCCCCCCAACAATCTGTCTACCCGATCCGCAATGTGCCGAACCCGAGCACCCGGGAGATAACAAACTGTTCGGTTCATGCGGTCCCGGCAACAGATTGCCCTATCTACCTTCCTAATAATGGAGTCCCCTACCACCACAATCTTTCTTTGCATCTGAGCATCCTGAGTCCCCACTGTGCTGGAGGAACTATTCCGATGGCTGCTAGAGGAATTAGTCTCCTCTAGCCTTGCCATTTCTGCCCCAACATTCCCAATATCTTCACTCAACATGGCAAATCTATTGGGATATGTCAGCTCAGAAACGACCTGCCTCTCCCTATTGCCCCTGCTTCCCCTTCTAACTGTCACCCAGCTACCTACCTGCTCCTCACTAACAGCAACTAAGCTACCTACCTGCTCCTCACTAACAGCGCCACCATCTGCACCACTAGTCGAAGCAAGGGCCTGCTCAGTGAGCTCTAATTCCCTTTCAAGATTGCCAATGTCCCTCAATATTGCAAGTTGCCTCTTTAGATCAGCAATCTCTAATTCTAAAGAAACCACCTGCTCACACTTCCCACAGTGGTATGCTCCTTGGAACAGCTGCTCCAAGTGCACATACATGTGGCAAGATGTGCATTGAGTGGCATTTTCAATCCTGCTCATTCTATCAACTATGAAGTTTAGAAGTACTAACAGTAAACTGTACTTCAATAAACTATACCTTGTTTAACCGCTTCCTTGTTCAAACTGCTTCTGGTTCTAACTGCACACACTTTAACCAACCAGCACTTCAATCAACACACAGCTCAATCAGTACACGCAAGCTCCAGTTTAAGTTCTTTCAAAACTAAGGCTGTCTCACATTTTAATCTGGTCTGTAACTGTTACATAAGCCTATAATATATATTTTCTTTAACTGTGCATGCAATGTCTTGTATATAATGTATACCCTATTCATTTATGTAACTGTATTTGTAACCATGTATTATTTGTCTTAATTCTATGCCCAGGACATACTTGAAAACGAGAAGTAACTCTCAATGTATTACTTCCTGGTAAAACATTTTATAAATAAAAACACAGGACTGGCAAATTCCAGGATAGGAGGGAATATTTAGTTTCCACCCAGAGGGTGGCTGCAGAGTTTACAGATAGGAATGTTAACCCGGGACAGGAGGTAGGCTCGGGGGGACGTGGTAGGTAGGCTGAGAGGGGGGTGGGGGTCAGGTGCGAGACTGGCGGGCTAATTCCGTGGTGGTTGCTGCCCGGGGCAGGGGGCTGGCTCTCGGGGAGCTGGGTTGGCGGGCACGGGCTCACCATGGTGCTTCCCCTCTTTCCCACGTTGGGAGTGGGGAGGGGAGCAGGCCCAAAGGCAGCAAGCCGGACACCCAGCTTTTCCTCTGCATGCGCGCTGAGACCTCGGCTCTGCGCATGCGCACGGGGATCGCCGGCATTTTTTTTTCTGACTTTTTTTTAAAATGAAACTGTCCCTGGCCCCCTGCTCACGGAGTCCGGGACACCAAACCCGGAAGCCCCCCCCCCTGTTGGCAGGCCTGACTAAATATAGCTAAAGTGACGCAGGAGATGCCACCCCTTCGTAGTGTGATTGAACATATATCCTAGATGCAGGATTGAATAGCAGCTATCATGCCTATAGCCAGGGAACATGGAACAGCCCAGAAAAACAGCTATAACCATAATGCTAGGATCAGATTGTTTCAACCTGGTGATAGGGTATTAGTGCTTTTCCCTACAGGGGAGAACAAGTTCCTTGCAAAGGAACCATATTAAATCATTGAGAAAGTGGGTGTTAATTATAAAGTAAAGCAGCCAGAAAGAAGAAAACCTGAGCAATTGTATCATATAAACTTGTTAAAACCTTGGAAGGATAGGGAAGTCCTGGTTGCTTTAAAGCCCTTAGAACTTCCCACCACTGATCCCGAGTGTCATGGGAGTGGGGGTTTGGCCCGGTATTAATAGGGGTTACACTCCATTTGGCCACCCCCTGTTCTCACTTGGGAGGCAAGGGGTTAACTGGACTGCGGTCCAGTAATGTGTTTTTACCCTGCGTCAGCACCCAAATGTGTATTCCTCTGTAAATATGTATTGTTCCCATTCCAGTGTCTGCACCAACACATACACTGGGATCGATGCGGGAGGGAAAGGGTTAATAGTTAAGGAGTGATTATAGCCCTTTGTTCCATTTTCCCGCCTTTGCAGGCTCCATTTTGCAGCTCCCCATAGGTCGCCATTGCAGCTCCATACGATCCTATG
The DNA here is from genome assembly GCF_040206685.1 of Ascaphus truei. NCBI lineage: Eukaryota > Metazoa > Chordata > Amphibia > Anura > Ascaphidae > Ascaphus > Ascaphus truei. Next base: position 33,739,965 of record NC_134497.1, on the reverse strand, counting down.
GGGAAACTGGCGATTTGGACCCATTTTCATCAGAAGACCTGCAGGCGGCGCCCGAGAGGAGGAGTGGCGGTTCCCCATTGTAAGTCAATGAAGCCATTAATTTCAATGGTAATTCCTCTACGCCGACCTCCAGGAACGGGTTGGCAGCCATCCAAACCGCAGACCGCAGAAGCGGATACAATATCTAAAAAAGAGCTTTGATCACACTGAGTCAAGTTCACGTACAATTGGCATGGGAAACTTAGGTTTTAGGGCACCCAGGAATAAAATTGGTTTTGCCCTAGACCCTAGGGACCCCCACAAATGACCACCACCGGGTCCGAGAATGAGGGACCCCCGTAAAGGGTCGCGCTCGACACGAGGGTCACGCCATTGACTCTAATGGGAGTGGAGGTCCCATTGAATCCTATGGCGGCGCCGGCCCATGCATTTCCTTTGGAGGCGCCGGCCATATTGATTCCAATGGAGGAAAGCTGCGTGGCTTTGAAACGGCTAAGTCCGAAAGCGTAAGCCTATATCTCCGGTTCTGTGAGTACCAGAGGGCTGGGATTTTGGTCGCTGGTAATCACTGTTTCGGCAGATTTGCATGGCCATTTCCAGCCCTCTCGGATCAACCAGACGGAGTGTAGGCAAATGTGAAAATTGTAATTTTACCATTGACTTCAATGGCGAGTTGCTCCATTGAAAGCCTATAGCGGCGGAGTCCATTGACTTCAATGGCGGAGTGGCTCCATTGAAAGCCTATAGCGGCGGAGCCCATTGATTTCAAAAGGAGAGTGAAACGCTGTGATTTCTTTTAGCTTATAGCGGAGAATCCTGCATTAAAGTTAATAGGGGATGTTAACTTGTTTTTTGTATCTCCGGTTGTGGGAGTGGTGGAAGGCTTATATTTGGCCACTATGGCATGGGTCCTCCTGCATGAGGACCTTGCAAATTTCAGCCCGCTCAGACCCACAGAACGGATTATTTTAATATGTGTAAATATTAAAGAATGTATTGTATTTTGGGTGTGGTAGAAAAACCCAGAGCCCATATGGTATGTTAATGCTCTTGGGGGAGACAAGTGGTCTACAATAAACCCCCTGATCAAAGGCTCCCCCACCCTGCTTGTGCATGCTAGCACAAAGGAAAGCAGGGCGTGGGTAAAGTACAAAGGGTTTCCTGTCCCAAGCAGACTTTTAGATGCCAGTCCCATGGGAGTGAGACTAGGGAAATAAGCCCCTGATTAGAATAATATCCACCCAGTGGGCAGGTATTACTGTGCCTCTCAAGTGAGGTGGCAAGGAGGGATTGGGTGCAGATAATTGTCCTCCAATGACTTTCTCTCAATGCCAGGGTATAGGAGTGAAACTACATTTAAACGAGTGTAAGCTCTATGCACAGTGTCTTTCGTGTCTTTCGTGTCTTTCGTGATGTCTTCATCTGAACCTGTATTGCTGAATGAATTGCCAATCCTGTACCTGATTGCTTCATTGTCCAACCCTTAAGTGTCTATTTCTTGTCTGTTATTTGTATCATCTTGTGTGTTCTCCTTCTTTAAGGAATAAACTATATTTATTATATCTAAGTCATATTCAATTCAACCCAGATATTTTGGTGTGTATTATAACCTATCACTAGCTACCGGGACACAGAGGTGAACATGCCAGACACTCTGGGGGCTATGCACTAAGCTCCGAGCTTTCGCGCCGGGCTGAAAAAAATTAGCACGTCCGATAAAAAATGAAGCCGGCGGCACTATTCACTAAGGCCCTCAGCCCATTTTTTATCGGACGTGCCCAAAACTGGCTTATCGTGCGTGCAATGTATTTTCCCCCTGCTATCGCACTTAAAGTTCCCGTGCGCTAGCTGATAGAAAAAAAAGCCGCCTGTAACATTTGCATGGAGATTTGCCATCTCCATGCAAGGCTGTTACAGACGATCGTACAATAAATAAATACATTTTAATAATAGTGTGCATGAGCAGGGGGTCTCCCGAGCTGACCCGCGTTGGTTTCAGGTCCGAGGACCCCCAACTTCAGGAGTTATAGGCCCCGTTATGCGGTGCCGGTATCCCCTGCAGAATTTCAATGTCCCGGTCACGTGACGCGGGAGCTTTAAAGTGCAGGGGATACCGGCACCCCATAACGGGGCCTGTAACTCCTGAAGTAGGGGGTCCTCGGACCTGAAACTAATGGGGTTCAGCTCAGGAGACCCCCTGAACATCTACACTAGTATTAAAAAACTGATAACAATAAATAATAATTCATTACCATAGCGGCTATCCGCTATGGTAATGAAGCTGCATTACTGTACATTTTAATAATAGTGTGTGGGAGCAGGGGGTCCCCTGCTACCACACACTATTAATAAAAATACATTAAAGCAGCTTCATTACCTTAGCGGCTATCCGCTAAGGCAATGAAGGGGTTAAGGCACAATAGCATGTTCATTGGGGACAATTGCCCCCAATAAACATAGCAATATACCACACACATCCCCCCACGCCCCATAACACATACACTACATTAATGTGCAAAATTACTATTATCCACATATGGATAATAATGCTTTTGCCCATTAAATATACATTAATACAATAAATACATTACATACATGTTGTACTCACCCTTGTTCGGCACCCACGATGAAGGCCAGCCGCATCTTCCTCCTCATCCATACACTGGGGTGCTGAAAAATATACAAAATAAGAACAAGTGCCAAACTAATGTCCCCTAACCCCTTAATGACCTCAGCGGTTATTAACCGCTACAGTCATTAAGGGGTTAAGCCACCCTGACCCGATACCCACCCTTCACCCATTTATTTGTACAGTGGCTTCTTCATGTATATATGTATATATATATATGTATATATATATGTATATATATATATATATATATATATATATATATTATAATACATATATTATAATATATATTATATAATATAATATATATATATATATATATATATATATATACTGTATATTAAAAACAAGGAACAACTTGGCTCCCCATAAAACCTAATGGGAATTTTAGCTGCGGTAAATGTAAAGCTTGCAAAATGCTTCATGTAGATCGTAAAAAAATTATTTCAAATACTACTAAGGAGCATTTTACGGTTAAAGATTGTATATCGTGTAAAACTACTTACGTAGTCTATTTACTTCAGTGTCCATGCGGGTACCAATATGTGGGACGCACTAAGAGATACCTTAGGATTCGCATTTTAGAACATGCTAGAAATATTAGGTTGGGTTTAGAACACCATAGTGTTGCAAGACATTTTAAACGAAAACACAATTGCGACCCTAACCTTCTGAAGTATATAGGTATTCAAACTGTTAATGTTGGGAGACGGGGTGGTGATAGAGACAAGATGCTCTCTAAACAAGAAAGCATGTGGATCTATAAGCTGCAGACCATGTCTCCTTTAGGGTTAAATGAAGAACTCGATGTATGGTCTTTATATTGAGTCTTTTTACTGATTTTTATATTAAATAGGTTTTAATATAAATTTAATATAGTTCCATCAATATCTGATCTCCAGTGATTAATCCTGTCTATATTCTTTACACTTCTCTTTTTCTCTATTAGAACACCAAAGATTAGCTCACTGATAGAATTCAAATGTTTATAAAATGAATGACTAACATATGTCTCTTTATTTTTTAGCATCATCATAAATGTTATGCTTTTTTCATGTTTCTTATGTTAATTTTATTAAAGGATTTTATAATAGTAATGTTTAGTTATGTTATAAGTAATATGTGTAATTCCAATATGTATGCTTTACCTCTAATGTGGGAGGCTGAACTTCATTTATAATTAGCCAATCACTAGAGAATTGTGGGTATAAAAAGCACCCCCTCACCATTTTCTCTATGCCCTGACGAAGTGTTTGATACACGAAACGCGTTGGACTGAATGAGGGCGCATTCCCCTTGCATCAAAAAGAGGTTTTATATTGCCTTTATTTGCCTTTGTACCACCTTACCACACTGTGGTTCAGGACTGTATATCTGGGACTTATTTACCACTCACACACACGCGGTCTGAGTTTGTGCCTGACGCCGCTTGGCGCCGCTTGATGACGTCACTGGCGAGCGCCCTGTGATCCAGCGCTGTGGAGCAGAGAGGAGCGTGCACCCGCGGTGGTGATAACATCCGCTACACCAAACCCAGCCGGGGCAGAGGGAATCCCCCTCTGCGGTGAGCCAAGTGGGCACTGTGAACCGGAGAGGAGCGTGTGTTGGTAGCGGCGATCGCATAGGCTGCACCTGACCCGGCAGGGACAGAGGGAAGTCCCCTCTGCGGTGTGACAAGCCAGTGGTGTGAACCGGAGAGAAGTGTATACCCGTGGCGGCGACTTCATCAGCTATATCTGATCCAGAGGGAAATTCCTTCTGTGCAGGAGAGCTGTTCCCGGTGATCCCCATCTGAGCACAGAGTGGTAACATGTCCCTAACATGTCCTGCTTAATAATACTATATTGATGTACGTGCAATACTCACCTGATTTTCAATACAATATTGTTATTTATACTACACAATGAGGTTTTTTGCGCTGTCTTTCTTCTGTTTTTATATACTGTATATGTATGATTAACCAATATACAAATAAATACTGTATATGGCCAAATACAAATGTCTCCCAATATCAAACATCACCAAGCTCAATCAATATCTAATAAATCAAAATACAAACACTCAATTTGACAATGTGTAAACAATGCAAATAATCTTTGCACGATATATACTATGTCAAACAATGCTCCAAATCAAAAACACTAATCCAAACAAGATACAGATATAATCATTAAAGAAAAACAAAGCATCAACACAATTAATTTACCATCAATTAATCCAATCACCAATCAATTACATTCCAATTACACACTTCAAATCCTACAATCAAACCATTGTGTAAATTAATCTATGGCAAATTAACCATCAAACAACATCTATATGCCAAAAATAAGCCAATAAAATAATCTATAGAAATCAGCCTTTAACTAAACATTTGCAAACATTAAATGTACATTAGCAAGACATTTTTACACAAAGCAGCAAATTACCATTCAAAAAAACATCCAAACAAGGCAAGCCAACACGTTTTTATTATACCTGTATGTATGTCCATCTATATTTTACAGACATAAATACAGGTGCAATAAAAGAGCATTAAAAACAATTTATTCACATTAAAAATGAACATACAATACAACCACTGATTTGTCCTGTACGTATGTATACCCATAGTGACATACATACATTCAGGACAAATAAATGGACATTTAAAAAAAATGCACGTCAGTGAAAAAAGTAAAAAAAAACATGTAAAATAAAATTAAAGTACATTTTCTTTTTTTACTTACCATTAGATGAACCAGTAACAGCAATCAAGGGGAACCGGAACCACTGGAGCAGCTAATACAATAACAGCAACCAGGTAACACTAAAATAAAAAATCCATTACAATCCATGTGTCTTTATCTTCTTTTTTCTATTTGTAATCCATCGTGGTGTCTTCTCCGTCTTCTTCTGGGGTCTTCTTTCTTCCGGGGTCTTCTTATCTTCATCCGCCACGCCCTGGTCTTCTTTCTTCAGAGGAGGTCCTTCCTCCTCGGCGTCAAGCCTGAAAATGAGACGACATAGGCTTTTAAAGGCCTATGACGTCACATTTTCGTCATATGGTTCTCACGGCCCTGATTGGGCCGTGAAAACCATGTGTTTTGGCCGACAAAAAAAATGATGACGTCATTTAAAGGCAACGTCAGCACAGCCAATCAGAATTGGCTGTGCTTCAATTGCCTTTAAGATGATGTCATGAAAAGAAAGATGGCCCGCGTCACATGGTACTTGAGCCAATTAGAGCGTGGGAACTCTATCCCAACTACACTGTAGAGAGAGGGGGAAAAAAAAAAACAGCAGATATTTACTGTAGATAAGGTAGGGTGTTAAATGTGTATGAAGCCAAGGAACGGTGTCAAAGAAAGGTGGGGAGGGGTAGGGATACAGGGGGGGAGAGAGAAAGTGTGGATAAGAATAGAGGCAAGCAGGATAATTACAAGCAATTTTGATAGAGTGTGAGAAAACCCATGTCCGCATTAAGTCCTTTGGTTTTGGTGTCAAAGAGTCTTATCATTCTGAGTTCAAATGTTTTCCGTTCTTGGGTGCTTTTAAACATTCCATTGAGGATTTTGATTTTCAGATCATTTATGGAATGATCTGGTTGTGAGAAGTGATGTCCCACAGGTGAGCAGTATCTTCCTTCTTCCTGATGGAGTATCGAGTGTCTGTGCATATTCATTCTTCCTTGTAGTTTTTGGCTGGTTTCCCAAATGTAGCAACCTTGGTCACATTTGTTGCATTGAATCATATACACTATATTCCTGGATGTGCACAGCCAGTCACAACCATAGAACATTCAATGTTAAAGGATCATACAGCTGCACATCCAGGAATATAGTGTATATGATTCAATGCAACAAATGTGACCAAGGTTTTAACCATTGAATCCTTTGTATATCAGTATTGCCTAACCTGAAGAAGAGAGGATAACTCTCGAAAGCTTGCCCTATGACATAAATTGTTAGTCCAATAAAAAAGGTATCACCTAATACTGAAGAACTCATTTATTCTGCACTATCGTAAATGGACTAACACAGCTATTTTCTGCTATATATATATATATATATATATATATATATATATATATATATATATATATATATATATATATACACACAAGAAGAAAAGTATCCCAAACGAGCACACGGGTATACCAAGTTATCTCAAGTTTATTTCACATCAAATGAAAGGACAATACAAAAAAGTTTAAAAAGTGGCAGGAACACCCTACAGATCGTATATACTGTATATCGTATGTAATAATTTCAACTGATGCTCTAACAAAGCTCAATAACCTCAGATGAACAATGTTAATACAGTCATGTGTACAGAAAGGCAGAAGCGTTGATATGCCTAAAGAGAACTTCTCTGTGTGCAATAAATAACAATCAGTAAACTCTGACAATTGTAGATGGATGAAACATCTAAGGACATAATAATCAGTCTAAGTCAGTCAGCGCTGTATCACATTGAACTAGATAAACACTGGATTACCGTAAGGTTGGTGAACTCAGAGAAAATTCTCTACCATTTAATTGGTAAACACAATGAATGTAACAGCTTATATATCTGTGAATATATCACAAGAAGCTTAGTAAAAGCATTGAAGGCCCATAAATAGTTGAACCCAGAGAGAATATCTCTACCATCAGGCTTTCAGACGTAATAAATATAGCAGAATATATATTGCGGAATAAGAGTCAATGAGCATTGCATGAAGGCAAATAAAGCATCAGAAATAAAGTCAGTAGAGCTACGTGCTCTCCATTAGGAGAAGAGATGAAGTGTCCTGCCACTGACTTCCCACTCCTACGCGTTTCGACTGGCGTCTTCCTCTGGGAGTGGTAATGACAGTGGAGGCAGACCAGAAATTTAAACCCTAATTTTGCGCCAAAAACCCATAATTAAGGGTGATTAGACCCATCTGTAATGTGTATACATGAACTGCCTACAGATAACATTATATGCACGTATCCAGTCTAAGACTGGCGCCGTCAGTGATGTCATTACGCATCCGACGTCGTCGTCATAACAACAATATACACAGTCAATGACGGAGCCAGAGGGTTGAGGATTGAAATTCAATGGCCGCGCTGTATATATGTCTATCCAAGCCCTCTACACTGCGGGAGGCAATCGACGGACTGGATTAGCGTTGACGTAATTACGTGATCTGTGTCGTCGTCATGGTAACCTTTTTTTGCTTCATCTGAGTTTGGATACAGGCTTTTCAAAGGGCAGTGCATTATATCTTATACGTGGATTGCACCAGATATCCCATCTCAGTAACGGAGGACAATCTGATTCAAACAGACAAAGCAGAAAAAGGGGAGATTACTTATCAAAATAAAAATAGTAATTCAATTAAAGGAATTCAAAAAATTGTGTGTGTTTGAGAATAATTCTTAGTTATGATGTTTATATTTCAGTTATTTCTCCATTTTTAGAACTTTATTAAAATACAAAAAATAAATATCAAAATGAAAACAAAAGACATAAAAATAAATATAAAAAATGAGAGAGTTAAGTAGTATATCATCGTGGAATGAAGCCAACACTATCACCAAATATGGTGATTTTTGTATTTATATTGAATCACAAAAACATGGAGAAGCTTAGTCATTAAGACCTTTAGGGATCATGGAGTCTATTTGTACAATCCACATGCATTCTCTGCATAACAGAGCCTGTTCATGATCTCTGCCACGAATTCCAAGAGAGACTTTCTCAATAGCAAAAGCTAGTAGGGATGTATAAGCGGAATTATGTTTGAGCATAAAATGCTTTGCAACCGATGTAATTTTTATACTGTACATGCCTGAAGATCTCTCATGGCATATTTTTATATTTCTGGTATGCTCCCGAACACAAAACCTTAACTCTCGAGTGGTCATTCCAATATATGCACGTCCATAGGGCCAAAGAATACAATATAGAACCCCTTTACTTTACAATTTAAAAATTCATAAATCTTGTAGTTTTTGAGGACGAAAAGACGGAAAATCGGACTGGAGCATATATCTACATGCAGAGCAATTCATACATTTATAGAATCCTCTCTTGGAAAAAGCAGTCAGAAATGTGGTGCTAACTTTGGGTACATAGTGACTATGCACCAGTTTATCTTGCAGATTGGAAGATCTGCGACTGGTCATAGTCACTCTCTCACCAAGTACTTTCCTAAGGTCAGGATCTGTCATTAGGACCGGCCAATTTTGTTGGAGAATATTGCGTATATCTCCCCATTGTCGGTTATAGCTACCAACTAAACGAATTTGATGTTGACCATCATGTATTTTGGGCCTGGGTTGTAGCAGAGATACTCTTGGGGTTGCAATACTGTTCTGAAGGCCTTTGTTAATACATGATTTACTCTATCCCCGTTTAAGAAATCGATCTTTCATTTCTTCTGCTATTTCAGTAAATCTATCATTTGAGGAGACATTACGTCTCAACCTCCGAAATTCACTTTTGGGGATGCCTCTTATTTGGTGTGCTGGGTGGAAACTTGCAGCGTGGAGAAGTGAGTTGGTGGCAGTCTTCTTCTGGAAGATATCCGTACATTGGAAGGAAAGTTTGATATTGCAGTCATTGTGGGTGAGAACATCGACGAACTCTGCAAACCTCTCAGCAGTTCCCTGCCAGAGGATGAGGATAGCGTCGATGTATCTCAACCACGACGACACAGACTGTGTGAAGTGTAAATTGTCTTCCGAAAATACAATTTCCCTCTCCCACCACCCCATGGCAGTTCCTCTTTTTTGAAGAAAATATTTGTTCTTAAAAAGAAAATAATTGTGTGTTAGTATGAAATGCAGAAGTGTCTGGATAAGATTAATAAGGTTACCCGAGACATTCTGCATAGAAAGATAAAATTTGGTCGCCCTTAACCCATGATTATGGTCCATACATGTATAGAGAGATTCAACGTTGCAAGTCGCGAGGATAGTATCACTTGTCAAAGCGTGGAAATAAAATCAATGAGTCAAGGGTTCAAAGTAACAGGTGAGTTTATCTGTACCAAGGCACCATTGAGAGAAAAGAATTCCAACAAGGAACTCAGGCCTCTGAAAACATATTGCTTGGATCACATTTTGATACATTTCAAAATGAGTAATACACCCCTTAAGGGGGCTAGCTTAGAGATAAATGATGATATGATGATATGCAAAAATATATATTGGTTGATACCTAAATATGCTGCATACGCTATATTCTTATCGATAATTTACCATAATGTGGGCCTCTTAACCTTGTGACATAAGGGAGTTACTCTGTCCAGCCCCGTATGCAATGTAGCTGTTAGATAACAAATCCTACGTTCAGCAAAAATATCTAATGCAGGAGAAATCGCTTACGAATGCTATTTCTAATTATTACATGACTCGTAGGAATTACACAAGGGGGGGGGGGGGGGGTTACATCCAGAAGCGATACTCTGCAGAATCAAACATTCACAGTTCATACACGAATGAAACAAATTGGCATACATACAAGCATACGGTTAGGCCAAAATGGAGGTGATGATAGCCACACACATTATCTCAATCTTCACAGTCCTCTCTTTTTATTCTTGAAAACATAGTCTTTTAAGGATAATTCAGATAAAACTCAGAAGCGTTGCACTGGCCTGGAGGGCCCCAATTTGCATGGCTTTGATAGTTCTGGAAACTCACAGAGCTGCTGGCTATCATATCAGCCAGGTTGGTCTTTCTGCCATCATCTTCATCTGTATTCCATTGAGGAGGACTGACTTTTCCTTCTGAGATTGCATCTTCCGTAGTGTCGTCTGTGATCAGTGGCATGGCCTGGGTAGAGGGTGTTACACACCTTTGCAGTATGGATTTACTGCACATGACACAGTCATACAAATCAATCAGAACTGCAAGCACACAGACAAATCCATTCATCAGTTTCGCTTCTAGAAAACCAACCAACATGGTAATTTCTAACAAAACACACCTCTTAACTCCACCTTTCCTTAATCTCTCCTGTATCTCTGCGATCTTCTCTACCTCATGCTCAATCTTACCACTTTGATCTCTAAAAAACACAACATTGCTCTTTAACTATGGCACACACGCTAAAATAAAGTCCAGAGCCATTCTATTCTGTAGGGCCATTAATCTAATCTGTACCTGTTCTTGGTTAAGTAAATTAATGAATGTAGTTGTTTGATTGAGAACATCATCCAGTACATCCGTAAGTACATTGAGCCTGTCATATAGCAACCCAACTCCTACATTAGGAAATAAGCTAGCCCAAAATTGTTCTTTCCATAGACTACTTTTCAACCCCTGTGCGTTGGAAGTGGCTCTGCTATTCCTGATCCTGCCAGTGGGTCATTGTAAAGGCAGGTACAATTGTACCTAGATAGCAAGACCCTGTCCAACCACATGGTAATACTCTGTAGGCCCATTTTCCACAAATCCAATACACTCCCCTAGGTAAACTAGAATTTGTGCAAGCACCTTTTACCATCTTAATTAAACTGAAAAATTAAGGCTACATCCTCCCTGTAAATTTTTAGTTCAGGGCTGTAAATACATTTTCATACAAGTTTCATTGGTTGGTGGAGACACCTGACCCATAAATTGATTTGTTGTTCCCAGTGCAAAATCCACCTAAAGGAACCTCATTTACCAGTGGAATTCGGTTTAGAAAAGTTCCCTGTAAACAAATTCAAATTAACATTTCATTTTTTAAATTCGGCATTAGTGTAAGGTATCCCTCCTCAAGGGGTTAAATGTAATTCTCTCTTACGTCATTGGGGGCCACTAGACTATGGCAGGGATTCATTGTATATATTCCCTTGTGACCCATTAACCTGTGTAGCATTGTGCAAGATTGTATGATTGTCTGCAAAATGATGTGACCATAAAACAATAAACATTACAAATGTTGCAAAACTGATCATCCCTTATCATCATCTGGATGGCGTAGGCTGATCTTGCCTAGCAGGGCATACATCTTAAAAACACACACTAAAGCATAAAAAATAATAATATTGAGTCCTGAAAAAACAAATTGTTCGTTAAAGTCCAGGCCTTGATAATATTGAGTTCAGAAAAAACAAATTGTTCATTTAAGACCGGGCCTTGCCTGAAGTCTTAATTCCTTGGTGGTTAAATGTTCTAGGATTATTGTGCCTAGATACACTATCTGTTGGTCAGTGGTCAAGGAAAAACCCATCAAAACACTGGCTTGATGATTCTTTATCTTTGTTAGCTGTTTACGGTGGTGCCGGCACTTTTTTTCTTGCGATGCTGCTGCTTTGTATTCTCCTTGGTAGACTGTATAAGCTGCACCTAAGTTTGGAGAGATTTAAACATTTCATTAATAAAAGCACAAGGAGAGCGCTTTTAACCACTATAAATTTAGTATCAGCACAAATTTTTTTGTTTTTCACCACTATCTTGGCATCCGCATATAAAATAAACACAAAAATACCTTGCTCACCAATTACAAAAGAAAGAAATCAACGGCGCATAGGGAAGTATCGTAAGAGAACACTGATAAGTGACAAGAGGTTGTCACTAAAAGTCCCTAAAGCTTGCACTCATTGTAAACTGTAAAATATACATAAAGTACCACTTAAATAACTAATACCACTAATATCAAATTTATTACAGACCAAATGGGAAATATCCACATAAACTTAACTATAACACAACTAAAATGTATACAACTTTTTTACAAGCTAAAAACTTATGAAATGCATAAAATGACAACTAATAAATCATAAATAAAAGAGTCCCCATGTGAACGAAACGGACAGTATACGGTAAACAAAAATGCTAGTATGAACACGAGTGTAAAGCCCTATCAGAACATGAGGGGCCAGTGTCCATAATATACTAACAATGCTAATTAGCTTCACCACAAAACACTGCAGAGTAGCAGCTTATCACATTAATACTTAGTTCCCAAACAGACTCAAAATAAAGCTATCCAATAGTTATGCTGGAAAATGTAAAGAGGAGGGGTATAAATAACAAAACAACACACATAAGGTAATGTTGCAATGAACAAAATAGGCAGAGTCCGCATATAGACAGGCGTGTTATGGAAAATCATATAAATTATCCTCTCTTTTGTTCATATGCAAATCCTATGACATGTGAACAGTATACGACAAAGGATGATGGTATTTAAAACATCAGCTGCTTGAGATATATATATATATATCATGAATTTGACAATAGCTACTGCTTAAAAAAAATAAAATCTAGATTGCCTACAGTTGCATTCTTTAAAATGAGAGGCTATAGATCAGGGTTCAAATTAAGACACCTTTTGGAGGGAAAGGAGAGGTAATGGTTAAAAATGTATAAAAAATACATCACATATGCAGTTAACTTTATAGGAAAAATTATTTCATATCTGACTTTATGCTTACTTGTTTATATCATACACTTTATGAAGTACTGAGTATACTTTTGACACTATTCAAATACGGAAATACATATTAAATATTATTTTATTGTTAATAAAACAATTATAACAAATAGAATTAAAAAAAACATCTCCTAATTAGAACAAATAGAATTTAAATGTGTTTACTGGTTTCTGCATAGAGGTAATTTGGATACTGCATGTGGGGATTATAACCCCTTCTTGTAATAATTCCTACATAATGGGGGCTATGCCATCTAAAGCATTTCATAAACTATGAGGTATTTATCCTAAAATAGATACAAAAAACAGAAAGCACAATAAATAAGCATAATTTCACATTTCTCTGATACAGAGCAAAATGAACTTTACAAAAAATAAGATAAAAACCCAAAACAGACCTGTTTGATCCTGCAAACTTAGTCCAAAAATAAATACATTACAGAATCATTCTCTTTCCCCATACTATAAGCTGCTTTTAAACATTTTTTTTTCTTCAGCTTCTAGTTAACTTTTCATGCCTGGAACGTGGTCTTTGTACATTCCTTAAGCTGGAGGAGGGGGGCCAGCCCGCTTGGCTGCTTTTAACCTTCCCTCTTTTAAATGACTGCTGTTCAAAAATCAAACGAGCAGTGTATTTAAGAAAACAAACCGTTAGTTTCCTAATATAAGTTTGAACAGAGAAACCTTGATAACTACAAACACCATCTCTGCAATCCTTCCTATAAAAAAATCTTATTGTTTTATTTACTATATATTTATAATTCCTTATCTTTCTTACACACACCCACACACATACACACACGTTCTCTGAGTTTATCTTCCATCAACATTCATTCTCCTTTCTACAAAACTCCAACATGATCTTAATCTTGTGGGCCAGAGTAAAACTTAATAAAGCTTCTTTACTCCATAAGATCAGACTCTTTCTTTTTTGTTTAAATAAAAAATAAACATTTACTTTTTAAAACTTTGCATTCTAGATATACCTTGCTTTTAGTCCTGACTCCTCTAAATCAGCACATAAAATTTAAATTTAAAACTTCATTTAAATATTGTAACACAGTATCTCCTACGCCCAGGAACAAACATGTGCTACTGTAAAAATACAAATTCATATTTGAGTCAGGGTGAAATTACTTCTTTTTACAACTGCCAAATTTTCATTCTCTTTTAAAATATTACACTAACAGACTTTAACATACAATACTTCCTAGGTTTATTTTAAATGCTACTGTCATGCCTTGTAAATGGCAGCAGGCTTAATACACTTTGACAAAAGGGTTTAAACTTAAATGACCCTTTTACAAGAGATTATTTGTTATTTTTATGATTAGTACAACAAGTGACAATGTGAAGCGCTATGTACACTAATGGCGCTATATGAATAAAGACATTCATACATACATACATACATTAACTATCAGAGTGACACATAAACACTTCACTCCATGACGTATATTATTATGCCATCAAACTAGTTTCTATGAGCTTTCTAAGATAAAAACAAAAAACATTTAAAGAGGATGTCCCCTTCTTTTTCCATGCAGTATTAATGCATTCATTCCTAAAAAAAACTACTTTAACATTCTTAAATTCAAGCCATTTCTTCCTAGGTTAATAATTAACTTCCATGTCTCACAGACATGCAACTTCTGTGCCTCACAGACATGCAACTCCTGTGCCTCACAGACATGCAACTCCTGTGCCTCACAGACATGCAACTCCTGTGCCTCACAGACATGCAACTCCTGTGCCTCACAGACATGCAACTCCTGTGCCTCACAGACATGCAACTCCTGTGCCTCACAGACATGCAACTCCTGTGCCTCACAGACATGCAACTCCTGTGCCTCACAGACATGCAACTCCTGTGCCTCACAGACATGCAACTCCTGTGCCTCACAGACATGCAACTCCTGTGCCTCACAGACATGCAACTCCTGTGCCTCACAGACATGCAACTCCTGTTCAGTGAAAAAAGGGGAAGAGGAAAAAGGGGGAGAGGAAAGGGAGATGAGGAAAAGGGGATTAGAAAAAGGGGGGACCACTAATGCTGCAGTTATTTTTAAAACAGAGCCTGATATGTTTCACTTTCCTTCTTATTTAATATATTCTGCGTCACTAAATATCCATTTTTAAAACATTTTATTGCCAAAAAGTCCACACATAATTTCAAGGGACGTACCCTTTGCCGGCAACTGCTGAGAACGTAGGTTTCCCCATAATTCTCCTGTATTACACCGATCAACGTTAGCTGACCATGTACCTTACACCGATCAACGTTAGCTGACCATGTACCAATAAGGTGCCCCAACCCTTGGTATAATATAAGTAGAATATAGAGTTAAGGACCAGTGGCCTTAAAAATAGTTACCTGCTGAGGCGCATGCGCGATGGTGAGGTGGATAGCCGCTTAAGCTAAGAGCTCCCGCCCCCGCCGCACAAAGCACATAATTATAGGACACAATAAACATATTTTTGCGCCCCTAAGTGCCATACACCATCAGAGGAACACCCCAGGATGGCCCCACAGCCGACAAAAAAGAAACAGACCAGCGACCTGAGAAGATATCTCAGCCGGACGGCAACGAAGGGGGCTGAGGCAGAGATGGCGCCGGGTTCTGCCGCGGGCTCCGAATCGGAGCTTGATGAGGAGGTGGAGGATACGGAGGGCCTGCTACCGGTCAGAAGATGCGACTTCGACCGGCTATACAATAGCATGAAGTCGCTCTTCCGAGCCGAAATCCAGGAACTGAGGAAGGAGGTCCAGGGCCTCGGGGAACGAACCGGAGCGTTGGAGGAAAGTATGGCGGCCACCACTACCACCACGAGGAAGGCCGAGAAATGGGCAAACCACTTACAGGCCCAGATCACAGAGTTGGCGGACAGGCAAGAGGACTCCGAAAACAGAGACCGCAGGAGTAACCTCCGCATCAGAGGATTAACGGAAGACATCACAGAATTAAAGGACTTTGTCTCCCGCAGGCTGTCTGCTTTATTACCGGAGGTCCCGGTGGCGGAGTTGGCGATGGACCGCTGCCACCGGGCCCTCCGAAGTCGCCCAACAGCCAATGACCAGCCGCGAGATGTGATAGTGAGGATGCACTATTACAACACCCGAGAGGCAGCACTGCAAAAGGCAAGGGGCCCAGGGGCCTGTAACTTCGAGGAGACCTCCCTCCAACTATACCAAGACCTATCCCCCATTACCCTAGCCCGAAGAAGGAAGCTAATGCCGATAACTATATTGCTGCGCGATCGGGCGATCAGGTATAGAGGGACCTTCCCATTCGGACTCCTGGTCCTGAAGAATGGGAGGGCCATCTCTATGAAGGAACCTAAAGATGCCCCGGAGTTCCTCCGCAAATTGGGACTAGAGGAAGGCCCAGCACCGGCCTCCAGGAGGGCCCAGAGCCCCACAACGGAGTGGCAACAGGCCCCCAGTACCAAAAAGCATAAAGACCGGTCAGCGGAGGGAGGAGAAGACTGAAATCGAAAGTGGTGGCAGGTTTCCTTTTTTTGGCTATGGTTGAGCCACTGTTCAAGTTCTTCATAAGGCCACCCTGAGGTTGTTATAAACTGAAAAACAAGCCTTTCACCACCTCTTAATGATCCCGGGACTAATATACCAACGTTAATAGACACTACAAATACCCGTATCACTTACCGTACCTGCGGATCCGAATGCTGCAAACTCCGCGAACCCGGAAACCAGCCGTGACACGCACAACCTGGAAGATGGCGTCGCCACGCCGCGTGGCAGGTCCTCCATCACTCACCGGATGAAAGGTGAGACGCGGGAAGAGCTGACAAGAGACATCCGCTTCCCCCGACGTCCGGCGATAGAATGGCGGCAACCGGAAAGACGTCAGCGGAAATAGAGGAGCGGCCATCTTGGTAGAGGCAACTCACCCCCGGCACCGGAAATGCGGACTACGAGGCCCGCTACAGGCAGCTTACCACTTCCGGAACAGCGGACAGAGACTGGTACCCTCGTAAAAGGGTCTCTGGACACACAGCGACAAAATAAAAGTTTGACCTAAGCAGCAGATCCCCTCATCCCCTTAATACCCCACCCCTCCTACGTACCCTAAGCCCGCATATCACATCCCCGTACCCCAACCCCCCCTCCCCCCCTTATACACCATATGCAAATACTATGCCATCACCTCACCTCCCCCCCACCCAGGGCTCCCGGACTATCTCTCTCCTCCCCCCCCCCTACCACCCACTCCCCCCCCCCTCTCTTCCCTTCCCTCCCCCCTCCAGACCCTGGACAAAATGATGACCGCAGATGAATTGTTCTGGGATATTTTGGCTCAGTGCCCCAGGTTTTAAAGTCACAGAGGTAGGAAGGTGCCCACACCTGGATATGTTAGCAAACAAGACCCTGGTGGATACCCCCATGGGGAACACCACTAAGTCCAGATATTATAAGAAAACATAAATGCAAACTTCCTCCACCTCAAACCCCCTATATGTTGTTGTCTCTATGTTCCTCATGTATTCCCTATATATGTTCCCTACTGTTCTCCCCGCTCCCAGGCCAATAGCACCCGTGACCACACAACGTGCATCCGTCGTCTCCAGACACGCCACCAACATGGGACCACTGCTAAGCCCGCCACCGCAGCGACTCGCACAAGATGCACCAATGGGTAAGGACCTCACAGTCCTATCTCACAATGTAAAGGGCTTTAACAGTCCACAAAAACGACGTCTGGCCATGACAGACTACAAACGACTGAATCCTGACGTTATCCTTATACAAGAGACACACTTTTCCCGACGTAACTCCCCTAAATACATAGATAGCAGATACCAGACCTGGGTGGCAGCCTCAGCCAATAAGAAAAAAAGAGGAGTTGCAATCCTGTTGCACAATCGCCTATCGATAGACATAAAAACCACAAAGAAAGACGCAAACGGTCGGTTCATAATAGTGGTCGGGACCATACGTGGCCAACCAATTACCATTGCAAATGTGTATGCCCCTAGTGACCGCGCGGATTCCTTCTTTGACAGATTCTTTATGATCTTATTAAAAACAGCACAAGGTGCCATAATTTTAGGAGGGGACTTCAACCACACACTCGACCCGCACGCTGACAGATGTACCCCAGGCGGTCAGAAAAATCCGCAAGGTAGAGCTGCCTGGATCAGAGGCCTCCGGGCCAATAACCTGGTTGATATCTGGCGCGAGCAACACCCAGGTGACAAAGAATACACATTTTATTCCCACCCACACGACCGATACAGCAGGATAGACTACCTCTTTGTGACCAATAGAATGGTTTCGCTGATCTCCCACACCGGAATCCATGATATTTCATGGTCCGATCACGCACCAGTAGAGCTGTGGTGCACCGATTTTGTGCTGAACAGGCCCGGAGCGACCTGGAAACTCAATGAGTTCTTAATTAAAATCCCGAGGTGGAACAATCAATAAGGGGAAAGATCAGGACCTATTTCGACGAGAACACAGGTAGTGTGGCATCTCAGTCTACCCTATGGGAGGCCCATAAGGCGACACTACGAGGAGAACTCATAGGGATCGCAAGTAGGCGGAAGAAAGAAAGGGAAAAAAAGATTCACACTTTACAATCTGACCTAAAAACCCTCTCCGCCCTACACAAACAAAACAAACAAGCACAGACCCTTAAGGCATGGCTAGATACTAAAACACAGCTAAATTTACTGCTGGACTCCCGGGCTGAGAAGGAGCTGACATGGTCCAAACGAAAAAAAATTGAACGTGCCAACAAGCCAGATACCCCGCTTGCCCGCAAACTCCGAAACTCGAGTACTAATTTCCATATACAGTCAATTCGCACTAAACAAGGTGGCCTTACTTCTGACCCTAAACAAATTGTGGAAGAGTTTAAAACCTATTATGAGACCCTATATGACGGGGCGAAGGTCTCCCATTGCGAGACCACTCGTAAGCAACTGAAGACATTTTTGAAGGAGACAAATCTACCCAAACTATGCAGAGGGGAAAGGGAGGCGCTACAGGCAGATTTTACAGATGAGGAAATATCCGAGGTAATCAAATCACTGAAGTCATCAAAGGCCCCAGGCCCTGATGGCTTCTCTAACTTATACTACAAAAAATTCCGAAAACTGTTAGTACCTCATCTGGCTAAGTTATTTAACTCATTTCTAGACGGTGCCCCTATACCCGGCCAAATGCTCCAAGCGTCTATTTCAGTGATCCCCAAACCAGGGAAGGACCGAGCTGACTGTAAGAGTTATCGTCCGATCTCTTTGATCAATTCCGACACCAATTTTTTTTCCAAACTTTTGGCAAACCGCCTAAATACGGTTATGCCCAAGCTGGTCCACCCAGATCAAGTAGGGTTCATCTGCGGGAGACAAGCGGCGGATAATACTAGATGGATCATAGACTTAATTGATGTGGCCCAAAAACATAATATTCCGTCTATGGCTCTTAGTTTAGACGCCGAAAAAGCCTTTGATCGCATTGATTGGCCCTACCCAACAGAAACGCTTGGGGAGTTTGGGGTGGGTGGGAGAATGTTGGGCGCCATTCTAGCTCTGTATAATGGACCGAGGGCGATGATCCGGCACCAGGGCTTCCCCTCAGAGGAATTCCCGATACGGAGCGGCACCAGACAGGGTTGTCCCTTGTCCCCATTATTATTCGCACTATGCATTGAGCCCTTGGCGGCGAGTATTCGTAATAACCCAGACATAACAGGTATCCAAATTCAAGACCAGTCACACAAAGTGGCCCTGTATGCAGATGACATTATTTTAATGCTATCACAGCCCCTTACCTCTCTGCCGAACGTCTTCAGTTTACTAGATTCATTTAATAAGATCTCGGCGTTCAAAATTAATCAAACTAAGTCAGAAGCACTAAATTTAAACCTGCCAAAGGCCACAGCAAAACTGAGAGAACTAAATTTTAACTTCAAATGGCAAGCCTCCTCTTTTAAATACCTAGGGGTAAATATTACCAAAGAATATAGCGCCCAATACAAAGCCAATTACCCCAGACTAATAAGGACTCTGATGGAGGATCTCAGAATATGGTCGAGCTATGCAATTTCCTGGATCGGCAGGATCCAAAGCCTCAAGATGAACCTCCTCCCTAGAATCCTGTACCTCTTTCAGACCCTTCCGGTACAGGTGGCCAGGGCTGACATCCTCCGCTTGCAGTACTCCTTGGTGAAATTCGTCTGGGGTAATAAAAAACCACGAATCAAAGCTAGTACGTTAATTCGCCCAACACTACGAGGAGGACTTGGGGTACCTTGCTTGATGTCCTACTTTCAGGCGGCACAATTATCTCAAATTGTACAGTGGCACATGCCGCAGGATCTCCGTCGGTGGGTGGAACTGGAAAAAGCATGTAGCCTCCCTGTGGAGTTGCAGGACTTAATATGGCTTCCAAAAAGGGTCCAAAAATCCATGAAGGTGCCGCTGGCGGCACTGAAGAGCTCGTTGGCAGTCTGGAGGGTCACCAGATACAGATGTGCTCTTACCACCCAGCACACATACATGACCCCGTTTGTATGGAACCCTGATTTCGCTCCGGGCATGCCAAGTGGGAACTTGGGGGCCTGGAAAAGAAAGGGCCTCACGAGGCTTTTACATCTGAAAGGTAGTCCACTATTAAAATCTTTTGACCATATTAAATCTGAAACTGGGATACCAAATTCTGAATTCTTTAGATACCTCCAGATTAGAGCCTTCTACAACAAAATCCCTGTACGCCCTCGGCGTACCAATTTCGAGCAGCTGTGTTCGAGAGGTACGGACACTACGGGACTTACTTCTACGATCTATAGAGCGGTAGTCTGTCCTGGGTCCACAAACAACACTAAGTTAAATTACAGACGTGCATGGGAAACTGACTTAGGGGAGACCTTAGAAGACGACGACTGGGACACAATAGTGCTGGCAGCGGCTAAAAGCTCGATCTGCACGACCCTGAAGGAGAACGCATATAAAGTCCTAATGAGGTGGTACCTCACCCCAATACGATTAGCAAAGTTTGTCAGAGGTTACCCCCCACTGTGTCTCAAACAGTGTGGGGAACAAGCAGACTTGCTGCACATGCTGTGGGGCTGCACCAAAGTGGCACCTTTATGGGAGGAAATCCACAATTGGCTAGAGAGCATTCTCGGATGCACGGTCCCCTTGGATCCCTGGCTGTTCCTGCTGGGCAGGCGCAGGCGGGGGCTAGGCAGACCGGCTCAAAAAATGATTGCACATTTTGCAACAGCTATGAGGTGCGAACTCGCGGCACTGTGGAAGCAACCAGAATTACCCACGATGATGAAAATTCGGAACAGAATCTGGTACGTTTGCCGGATGGAGCAATTGACGAGTCTGGTCAATGACACCGGCACAAATTTCCTAAAAGTATGGGCCCCTTGGCTAGATCACTCGGACATCCCAGGGGTGAATGCCACCACTATTCTGCTGTGATAACAAGAAATGCGTTCTCCTCTGGGGAGGCGGCACGGACAGCGACAGAATAGAGCACCGGTAGGGCAGACGCAAGCGGACGGCGAGGGAGCCAGAGGTAGATCCCTCCAGAATAAGCACAACTTTGGCGGACGCAGATCACAGGCAGACGACACTCCTCGCTTGGCCTCCTCAGACCCCCCCCCCTCGTCCCCCCCCTCCTCCCCTGGGTTTGTCTCGTATGTCCTTCGTCTGTCTTTATTCTCTTTTCTTTTCCCTTACTGTATGTCAGTAGTTGTACCATTTGGTAATGAAAAACAAAAACTTGGGCAAGGGATCACTCATGCATGATATTGGGTTGTTAGATAATATGTGAACTGTACCTTGTACCAATAAAAACTTTTTTGTTGAAAAAAAAAAAAAATAGTTACCTGCTGTTCCTTAACAATAGTTCTCTCCCCAAGTTCTAGGAGACTTAACACCTTATTAATTATTATACCTTCCGGGCCCTTACTTGGCCCTGCCGTTTAGCGGCACACGGTATAACCTGAGTTTATGGCAATAATACAAAAACAACAATCACAATACCTGATCAGTATAATATTGATAAACTCACGTGATACAGGGTGTCCCGTCACTCAGGTAGGTTGCCCATAAAGAACAAACTGTCTACAGATGACTCAAACATTTAATCTAACGGCTTTTTTGTTAAAAAGGATAAAGCCATACCTTATTCCAAGTGTGCACGTTTGAGTAATGTAGGCAGCTGCTCCGTCTGGGTTTCCTGCTCCCGAGGTGTTGGGTGTCCCTATTCAAGGGCGCCATCTGTCAAAGCGTGGAAATAAAATCAATGAGTCAAGGGTTCAAAGTAACAGGTGAGTTTATCTGTACCAAGGCACCATTGAGAGAAAAGAATTCCAACAAGGAACTCAGGCCTCTGAAAACATATTGCTTGGATCACATTTTGATACATTTCAAAATGAGTAATACACCCCTTAAGGGGGCTGGCTTAGAGATAAATGATGATATGATGACATGCAAAAATATATATTGGTTGATACCTAAATATGCTGCATACGCTATATTCTTATCGATAATTTACCATAATGTGGGCCTCTTAACCTTGTGACATAAGGGAGTTACTCTGTCCAGCCCCATATGCAATGTAGCTGTTAGATAACAAATCCTACGTTCAGCAAAAATATCTAATGCAGGAGAAATCGCTTACGAATGCTATTTCTAATTATTACATGACTCGTAGGAATTACACAAGGGGGGGGGGCGGGGGGGTTACATCCAGAAGCGATACTCTGCAGAATCAAACATTCACAGTTCATACACGAATGAAACAAATTGGCATACATACAAGCATACGGTTAGGCCAAAATGGAGGTGATGATAGCCACACACATTATCTCAATCTTCACACACTCTCGACGTGACAAAACGTCCATAGTATCTTTAATATAGGACGGGAGGGTCTCCACAGATAAACGTAAAAATAAATCTATAAATCTGCACACGGGTTCGCATAACCCTCCTATGTCTGAGACAATTGGTCTCCCTGGGGGGTGGGAAACGTTCTTAAGAATCTTCGGAAGTACACACGCTCTCACATACACACATACTCTCTCTCTCTCTCTCTCTCTCTCTCTCACATACACACATACTCTCTCTCTCACATACACACATACTCTCTCTCTCACACTCTCACATACACACATACTCTCTCTCTCACACTCTCACATACACACATACTCTCTCTCTCACACTCTCACATACACACATACTCTCTCTCTCACACTCTCACATACACAGGGACTCACATCGGAGCAGGGACTCCTCTTCCTTAATGTCTAAAGCACTTATTCCCATGATCTGTTATTTATATTATCTGTTATTTATTGGATTACCACATGTATTACTGCTGTGAAGCGCTATGTACATTAATGGCGCTATATAAATAAAGACATACAATACAATACAATACACACATACTCTCTCTCTCGCATACACACATACTCTCTCGCATACACACATACTCTCTCGCTCTCACACACTCTCGCTCTCACACACTCTCGCTCTCACACACTCTCGCTCTCACACACTCTCGCTCTCACACACTCTCGCTCTCACACGCTCTCACACACTCTCGCTCTCACACACTCTCGCTCTCACACACTCTCGCTCTGGATATCTTATTTACCCTATATATCTTAACTGCCCTATACTACACCGAAATCTTAACTGCCTGTGACAGGGTGAAGTCAACCCCTATCAGTTATGCCTGGGAGACATATGTTTGAGTGCTTCATCCAGCACTCATAAGGGTTAACTCAGGTGGAAGCTAGGTAATCAGGATGTAAGCTGACACCTGATAAGCAGCAACGTATAAGATGTTGTAACTAGCAGTAGCTGCCTGCCTCAGACCAAAGCACACTGCAATGTGTGCTGTTAGCCAGACGCATACATCAAACTAACTACTGCAACCAAAGTAAGACTTGTTCATTTGTTTTTCCTGACTGCTTAAAAGACACTTACGGTTTGGTTATGGTTTAGCCAGCCAGCCTGCTAGATAGGCCTGCTGTGTTAGTCAGTCCTCCCAATGTGGAGCAGGATTTGTTTTGTTTAAAGGGACAGTGTACCCACTTGTTATGTTATGCTGTGGAGAAATAAAGCCACTGAACGTTTTTCATTATCCTGAAACTATACGTGTGGACTGTTCCCTGACCTCGGCAACAGGCCGTACTGCCACAGGTGGTGTCAGAAGTGGGATGTCGGACGGCCCCGGTATCTGAAGGGCCACACAAAAAAAAAATGGAGAAATTTTTCTCTCAGTTCCTTGAGCAACAGCTCCAGCTAGCAGAGAAACAAGCTGAGCGACAGGCCCAGCAAGATGAGCGACAGGCCCGGCGGGAGGAAAAGCTACTCCAACTGCTAGTCGAAGGCCCAGCCCCAGGCAGACCAGCGATTCCAAATAACCCACCGGTGATGCTGTCTAAAATGAAGCCAACCGAAGACCCAGAGGCAGTTCTCACTTTTGAAAGGGTAGCCACGGCCTACGGCTAGACAGTTGATCGCTGGGTAACGAATCTGGCTCCACTCCTCATAGGGGAAGCTCAGGCAGCCTACCAGGCTCTTCCAGCAGACGAGGCCATGGACTATCAGCAACTAAAGGCTGCTATTCTGGATCGCCTAGGCCTCACTCCAGAGACCTACCGACAGCGGTTCTGGACAGTCAAATATACAAACAAAGACAGACCCCGGGTCGTAGCCCACCGCTTAGTAGACTTATGTACCAGGTGGATACAACCGGAAAAGCATACCAAGGCAGAGATCCTTGAACAGTTTGTGCTCGAGCAGATCATACAGATACTGCCCCCCTCCTCCCGCTCCTGGGTAAAAAGACACACTGCATTTTCCCTGGATTCAGCTGTCCGCTTGGTGGAAAACTTCCTTGGCGACGACACCCAACAGGATAGCTGGGAACGGTCCGTGCAAACACCAGTTGCTTCCGGTGATGCTAGAGGCAGGAGAGCAGACAATCAAGGGGTCTACAACCCGCCAGCGCGGGAGATCCAGTCAACCCGATCGGAAGACTCTTTCCCATCTTGGAGGGTTCCTGGTACAAACTCCCGCAGAGACGCCCGTCCCGGGTCCGAGGCCATTGGATTACTCAAGGGAGGCCGCCACCCATAGTATTCCCAGAGAACCTGGACTTCCGTCACCCAGCCGGTAGAGCGGATACCACCACCAACCAGAAGGGAGGATCCCATGCAACAGCGGAGAGGTCCAAAATCCGAGCCCCGTCAGGAGCTTCTGCTGACGACCGAGTTTGCGGACTCAGGAGATGATGAGATGGACTGTTCATATGGCAGACCCACTGCCACAGCTTCTTTCCGAGGGGACCACAATCCGTGGTTAGTCCCAGCATCTTTGGAGGGGAAAATAGTAAAAGCCATGCTGGACTCAGGATCTGGAAAAACCCTGATCCTAGAGGGCCTAATTCCAAGCAACAGACTATCCTATGACTCTCCTTGGAATATCGAATGTATCCATGGGGATTCAAAGAGATACCCGACCGCGAATGTTCTACTGCGTATCAAGGATCAAGAGGCTAGCCTACTAGTGGTAGTTGCTCCCTGGCTACCTGCTCCTGTTCTACTTGGCCGAGACTGGCCCTACTTCAAAAATTGTTGGCCCCTACTCCTACAGAGCCTACTTCTCTGGTGCCGGAGAAGCCTGGAGACTTGTTTCCTTTTTCCCCAGAGATTTTCTCCCGTAGACACCACGTCCCAAAGACACGTAAACAGAGACGTGCGGAAAAAGAGGACTGGTTAAGAAAGGCTGGGACTCTTGGTAACATTAGTCAGCCCAAAAGACTGCAGGTCATGGCCGGAGATGACCAGGGTGGGGAACCGATAGATACAGGAATTTTGCCAGACCTGGATCTTCCTGACTTCTGTCAGAGGCAGAGTGAAGACCCAGCTCTGGCTAGACAATATGAGAAGGTGGTACAGGTCAACAACAAGATAATGGACGAACAAGGTGTAAGAGTGTTTACACATTTTGAACTGTTAAATGACATTCTATATCGTGTGAATAAGGTTACACAAACAGGGGAGGTCATTCGACAGATGCTAGTCCCTAAAGGGTTGATTAAAACAGTGTTTACCCTAGCCCATACTCTCCCATGGGGTGGTCATTTGGGCAGAGATAAGACCACAGACCGCATCTCGTCCCGGTTTTACTGGCCAGGCATACATGGTGACATCATGAAACTATGTGAGACATGTCCTGAATGCCAGCTAACTAGCCAAAAAGGACAGAAGCCGGCTCCCTTGGTCCCTCTGCCCTTGGTAGCCGTCCCATTCGAGAGAATTGGGGTAGATCTGGTCAGACCTTTAGAACCCTCTGCGAAGGGACATAAATTTATACTTGTTGTAGATTATGCCACCAGATATCCTGAGGCCTTCCCTCTGAGATCAGCCACTGCTAAACAGGTTGCTCACAGGCTGTTAGAACTGTTCTCTAGGGTAGGACTTCCCCAAGTAATGTTAACTGACCAGGGAACAAATTTCATGGCAAAGTTAATGCAGGATGTCCTGAAGTTATTGGAGGTAAAATCCGTCAGGACCTCAGTCTACCATCCTCAGACTGATGGATTGGTAGAGAGGTTTAACCGTACTTTAAAAACCATGCTTAGGAAGTTTGTGGACATTGAAAAGAGAGCTTGGGATGAACTTCTCCCTTTCCTGTTGTTTGCGGTACGAGAAGTTCCCCAATCATCCACAGGCTTCTCCCCGTTTGAGCTCCTATATGGACGCCAACCTCTGGGTATTCTCGACCTACTGAAGGAATTCTGGGAGGAGGAGCCCTCCCCCTCCAAGAATACCCTTCAGTATGTCATAGACCTTAGAAACCGCCTAGATATGATAGGTCGGTTTGCTAAGGAAAACCTCAAATCTGGTCAAGAAAGGCAGTACAACCAAAATGCTCGCTTGAGGGTCTTCCAACCTGGGGACCAAGTGATGCTACTACTACCGACATCAGAGAGTAAACTCCTTGCGAAGTGGCAGGGTCCTTTCCAAGTTCTCCGCCGCACCGGGGAGGTGAATTATGAGATCTCTCAACCAGGGTCCAGGAAGGGTAAACAAATCTACCACGTAAACCTCCTTAAACTCTGGAAAACGATGATCACTGTTCCTCCACCCTCGGGAAGAAGAGATGGATTTGGGTCCACAGCTTCCAAAGGGTAGAACGTACCATGACCATCAGGTTCCCATGGGAGGGCAGTTAACAACGGAACAAAGGTCAGACCTACTAGAATTATGTGACCAGTTCCCAGATGTTTTTTCTGAGCTGCCAGGGCAGACTGATTTAGTGCCCCATAGGATTGAGACAGAACCTGGCGTAAAAGTACGGTCCCGTCCCTATAGATTGCCAGGGGGCCGAAAAGACCTGGTAGAGAGGGAGATAATAGACATGTTGGAATTGGGCGTGATTGAGGAGTCCCACAGCAAATGGTGTAGCCCTATAGTGTTGGTCCCTAAACTAGATGGGAAGGTGAGGTTTTGCGTGTATCTGCGGAAGGTAAATGCTGTATCCAGATTTTATACATACCCAATGCCTAGGGTGGATGAATTGCTTGACTCGCTTGGTAAAGCAGAGTATATCTCCACCCTAGATCTCACAAAAGGATATTGGCAGATACCTCTAGCGGAAGAATCCAAATGCAAAACTGCCTTCGCCACCCCTCTCGGTTTATACCAATTCGTCACTATGCCATTTGGATTACATGGGGCTCCAGCCACGTTCCAAAGGTTAATGGACAAGGTACTACGACCCCATAGGGCATATGCCGCGGCCTACTTGAATGACATTGTCATCTATAGCAGACACTGGCAGTCTCATATAAAAAGGTTAAGGGCAGTCCTAACGTCCTTAAGAGAAGCAGGGCTCACTGCAAATCCAAAAAAATGTGCCCTGGGTAAATCCACTACAAAATATTGGGCTATACCGTTGGGGGAGGGATAGTAAGGCCACTAGCTAGCACGGTGGCCGCCATAAAGGAAGTCCCCACCCCACAGACAAAGACACAGGTCCGCTCCCTTTTGGGGTTAGCAGGGTATTACAGGCGGTTTATCCCCAATTTTTCAGAAATTTCTGCACCCCTAACAGATCTGACAAAAAAGAGTGCCCCGACCCAAGTTAAATGGTCTTGGGAGTGCCAAGACGCATTTGACATGCTAAAAAAGTGCCTGTCAGAGGGCCCCGCTCTTCGGAGCCCAGATTTTAAAGAGCCCTTCATCATCCAGACGGATGCCTCAGAGGTAGGACTGGGAGCAGTGCTGTCCCAGCAATTTGATGGTGTTGAACACCCCATACTGTTCATCAGCCGGAAGCTATTCCCAAGGGAAGTGAGGTATTCCATCATTGAGAAGGAGTGCCTCGCGGTAAAATGGGCAATTGAGGCCTTGAGACATTATGTCGCTGGAGTACACTTCACCCTGGTCACTGACCATGCGCCCTTGAAATGGTTAAACACCATGAAGGACACAAACCCAAGGTTGACCAGGTGGTATATGGCCCTCCAACCCTTCTCTTTTGATATACAGCATAGACCTGGAAAGGACCATGGAAATGTTGGACATTACTTTTTACCCCTGAGGAAGAAAGCAAGACTTTCGAAACGCGTAGGGTGGTTCCGTGAGGTCCCTACTACTCGGGTGTGAGTGCTGTACCCTTCCGAAGCTGTGAGCTGTGAGCTGTGGGAAATCAAATGCTGGAGTAGGAATATCCAACATTTCAGCATTGCTGTGTTTGGTGCACGTGGCCCGGGCAGACCAGGAAGTATCTGTGTGTGTGGTCCTGGAGCTTCTGCAGTGCTGGGAGAGGACTGAGGCAGACGCAGCTAGCTGGAAAAACCTGTCCCTGCCCATAAGAGACTCCTCGTCTGAGCCCAGGTGTTAACAACAGCAGCAGCAGCAGCAGCTATCCATAAGAGTGTATACTCTTTGAATTATCCATTGCCTGATTACATCCTGTTTTCGGTAAGCAGGTACCCCCCACCCGAGTTGGAGAATCTTGCCTGAACCTAGTGTAGCCAGGTCTCCCTAAGATTCCAGCACCCCCCCTCCCCTGGTGCGCGATCGCGGTACCGCCGAGTCACAAGGCGGCCCCGCAAGACAATCGCGCGGGTGAGGGAGGTCAGGTCCTGGCTCGGGGGTTGCCGGGGACGCGTGCGGCCGGTTGCCAAGGCCGCACGCGCATCTCAGGGCTCCCGGAGCCGGGCGGATAGGGCGCCGCCATGTTGCGCCGGGTCGCGCATGCGCAGTGAGTCCCCGGCGGCCCAGTTAGCTCGCGCATGCGCAGGCAGGCTGCGAGAGGCAGGGAAGAGTCGCGCGAGGGCAGAGACAGAGCAGGAAACAGTGAGGCGGCCATTAGGAGCTAGTGCAGGCATAGGAAAGGCGCGCACGCGGTCCCTATGTGCTTTTAGGCTCCATGGGACTACAACTCCCATGGGGCATAGCGAGGCAGGCACCAGGTGCCTGATAGGAGCCAATAGGGATGTAGGACTGCCCTGGAGGGAGATAGATACATTTGGCGGGCTGGAGCTACGTGTCAGTCAGGAAGAAGCAGAGCAAGGAGGCAGACAAGGGAAGGAGGTAGGGTGCAGGAGAGAGGGACTCCCCTGTATTAGGCCAGCACCCCCTTGGTTAGAGATAGCTCAGCTCCCCAGTAAGGTAAGTGTTGCCAGGGGCAGCCCTCAGGTTAGGGACCCTGCCACTTACATTAGTGGGAGCTGGGAAAAGGAAGTCTGCAGTTAAGACCGTTGGAGTCAGGGAGCTGTAGGGAAGGAAGGGTGCGGGGAGCGAGTGCAGCTTCTGCCCCATATAGGTACCTACACTCCAGGTAGGCCCAAACCCCCCACCAGGTTAGTGGGTTAACTGCTTAGGGAGGTCCTAGATAGGGACGCGGCCCCTAGTTTGGAGTGCTGCCTTGTCAGAGTCACAGCGGGCAGTGCTGTGAGGTCTGACAGGCAGGCACCGTGGTTAGCAGCACGTTGGCTGTTAGAGTAGTGAGGCTTAGGGATGTGGGTAGTTAGGGGAGTGGGACAGGTCCTGACCCCTTAGGCCCATAGGAGTATCCCAAGCCACCATAGGTTGCTGTAATTATAGGGACGGCCTATAATGCAGCACGTGCCCCTTATGTAGGTAGGGACACAGAGAAGTCTCGTTGTTCCCGTGAAGCGGCTGGACCCACGTTGGGGTCCACAGAGACTGTTCCGGAATGGGACCGCTCGAGCGGTCCAAGTGAAAGGAGTGCGGTTGCAGAGGATCGGAAGGAGGCATCGCCCGACTGATCCTTTGAGAAGCTTGTTGCTGACCCGAGCACCGGAGTGCTCGGCAGGTATTGTACCAACACATGTGCACCAACAGGCCTAGAGGTTTTAGTGACTGCGCAGTCACCCATTGACTATCTCCGTAGGAGTACGGGACCTTGGGTGTGGGGGTTTCACTGGACACTGGGTGGGATCACCTAGTGTTGGGAAACGTCCTGCGAGACGTCACGGGTAGTGTCTCCTCGTGAGAGGGACACAGGTTATGAGGTTATGTAAATGTGATGATATTCTCCATGCATATAAGTAAAGTCCTTAGTTATTATATAATCACTGTGTGTGTGGTTTCTGATTGGGTTCCTATGTAGGGTCATTCTACATTTCCATAGAATCCTACATAGGTGGAGGCGCTGAACCAAGAAACGTTCCAGAGGATTCACCCCAGGCTCTCACTAGCGGAGGCTCAGATCTCCTGTGAGTCTGCAGGTATACGCACCACACCGGTAACACTGCATGTTCTACTCACCTACACTATATATGAGATTGGGTGGGGTGGAATACCCGTTACACTAATATATGTTTTTATGTACTATTTTATGTGTAATAAGTGTATATTATGATATTAATGATATGCCATATTAAATGCCATTGTGAGTAGTTACCTGTTGTTCTCAGCGTCTGTTAAGTGTTGTTTGTTTATGTATGTGTATGTTTTACAGTATTATGCTATGATTTGATTTCTTTGTATATTTACATGTTCACCCTTACCACGTGGAGCATCCAATCGGATGGGCGATTTCCGTGGCTCTGGTTGTATATTTTATAATATATATTTTATAATATCTATTAGAATTGCTTTGATCATTACAGTGTTGATCGCCACTGATATAACTTCTTTTCCATATCACAGAGCAGCCAGAGTGCAGAAAATACTGCAGAACTGGCACTACCAGAGGGCAGCCAGAGTGTTGCAAACACTGCAGAAGTTGCATCATCAGAGGGGTGCCATGAAATCACTGAACCTGCACAAGGGCTACCAATTAGCCTCAAGAAAGCACAACCTGTGCACAGTGCGGGGGAGGGAGGAATGCAGAGAGGAGCTGCAGCTGTTACCTGTGCAGCCTCAGGAAAAAACATTACAGAGGAACCACTAGCCACAGATGGTGCAAAACAACAGAGGCCACCAGCAGCCGGTGCAGCACAGAGGCCACAGACGGTGCAGCACAGAGGCCACCAGCAGCCACAGACGGTGCAGCACAGAGGCCACCAGCAGCCACAGACGGTGCAGCACAGAGGCCACCAGCAGCCACAGACGGTGCAGCACAGAGGCCACCAGCAGCCACAGACGGTGCAGCACAGAGGCCACCAGCAGCCACAGACGGTGCAGCACAGAGGCCACCAGCAGCCACAGACGGTGCAGCACAGAGGCCACCAGCAGCCACAGACGGTGCAGCACAGAGGCCACCAGCAGCCACAGACGGTGCAGCACAGAGGCCACCAGCAGCCACAGACGGTGCAGCACAGAGGCCACCAGCAGCCACGGGTGGTGCAGCACAGTGGAGTATCCCTGGAGAAGCTGGAGAGAGACCAGAGAGAGCAGAAGGGTCTGCATGGAGAGGTGCCGGTCCAGGGTCCGGCAGTTACCCCCAGTTTCCAAGCCCCACTGCCAAGCGGATAAATATGGTGAGACTGCGATACAAAGGTTTTGGGGATATTCCTGATAAATGCTTCATTGGTAAAGCCCTTTTGAAGGAATCTATGGGGTTTGAGGCCTCAGACATTTTTGCTTTCATACACACCCCAGGTAACAGGGAATATGACATAAGCTTCAAAAGGGGGGATTTGCTAGAAGCTTTCTGGCACAGATTTGAGGACTTGAAATTCACACTTTTGTGGAAAGACTTTGTTGCCATCTCTGTAAGTCGTCCTGCAACCAAACTGGTGACTGTAATGTTTCGCAACGAGGCCGTTGCCAAACAAGACATTCTTTATTGGTTGAAAAGACAATGTACTATGCTGTCTGATCTGGAGAAAATAGAGGAGGAGATCTGGGAAGGAGCGTGGGTGTGGACTGGGGGTTGGAGGTGTAAGGTTAAGCTGTGGGAAAGATTTGGTGTGTCTCACCACCTCCCAAATTCCCTCTTCATTGGGGGGGACAGAGGGGTCTGTTTTTACAGTGGCCAGCCCAGGCTTTGCTTCAAATGTGGGTCCCACAGGCATTTGAGTGCAAGCTGTGATAAGATCAGGTGCAGCCAGTGTGGGGTTCTGGGGCATAACCGATCTGTATGTCCTAATACTGTGCTGTGTAATTTGTGTGGGGGACAGGGTCACTCTTTTAGGGAGTGTCCTGAGGCGGTGCATAATAAGGATCCCCAGGACACTGAGACAGCCCTAGAAGAGGAGACCCAGACAAATGAGTTTGGTGCCATGGAGCTATCCTTTGAGCAGGAGCCGGCAGCGGCAGGAGAAGAGCAGGGGTCAGCAGCAGCAGGAGGGGAGCAGGGGCTAGCAGCAGCAGGAGGGGAGCAGGGGCCAGCAGCGGCAGGAGAGGAGCAGGGGCCAGCAGCGGCAGGAGAGGAGCAGGGGTCAGCAGCGGCTGGTGAGGAGCAGGGGCCAGCAGCGGCAGGCGGGGAGCAGGGGCCAGCAGGGGCAGGCTGGGTGCAGGGGCCAGCAGCGGCAGGCGGAGAGCAGGGGCCAGCAGCGGCAGGAGGGGAACAAGGGCCAGCAGCGGTGGGAGGGGAGCAGGGGTCAGCAGGAGGGGAGCAGGAGCCAAAAGGGGAGGGATGGGAGCATGTAACTAAAACAAAGAAAAAGGCCAAAGACAGAGGTAACAATGGGGAGTTACAGTCATCAGGGATACCCACCTCAAATACCTATGATGCATTGTCTTGGGGGGATACCATGGATGCAATGGAGGAAGGTGTAACAGAAGCCCTCAAAAGTGAGGGGGAGGAGGAGGGAATAGCAGATACAGTTAAAAAAAAAAAGATGTGTCCGCCCACTGACCCCGCACAGCCTATAAGGTTTTGCACTGTGAATGTTAACAGTGTTAGAACCGCTACCACCCGAGGTATTACTTTTGGGGAATTGAAAAAATGGGATTATGATATTTATTTTTTACAGGAAACTAGATTGATTTCAGCATCTGGCATCTTTAATTCTAAAAGAGATTGGAGAGATGGGGCTTCCTTTTGGTCTATTGGGCCTGATTCTTATGATGGTGTTGGGTTTTTATTTAAGATTGCACATTTTCAATGCATAAAATTAGTTGAAATGTCACCAGGTCGGTGTCTATTAATTGATATTGTTATTGACAAAGTGCAATATAGGTTAATTAATGTTTATGGACCCCAAAAACTAAGTTTGAGGAAACTCTTATTTGAACAAATAAAGCCGTATTTATTTACAAGTAAAACAGTGCTATTAGCTGGAGATTTCAATTGTGTAACATGTATTCAGGATAGGTTAGGGGGAAAAGGAATAATAACAAGTGATGGAGTTTTTTTAAATCAAACGTGTAGAGATGCAAACCTTAAGGATGGATATAAGGTTATGTTTCCAGACAAGCCTGGTTATACCTATAGTTGGGGGGAACACAGCAGTCGTTTGGATAGAATTTATGTAACCAGGTCTGTTGAAATTGGTTCAATTGGTTTAAAGCCAGCAGCATTTACTGACCACCTCTTGTTAGAGGCCACTATTAATCCTAAAGAAGCCAACATATTGGTAGAGGAGTTTGGAAATTAAACTCTAAACTGCTAGAGCAGGAATCCTTAAGGCAGCAATTTGAAACCTTTCTGATTAACAGGATTTCTACACAGTTTTTGTTTTCAGACTATGCAGAATGGTGGGAAAATGTTAAATCAGATATAAAAATGTTCTTCAAAAAAGAAGCTAGGGTTGGGTTATCAAATGCACAACAGAAGTATATTCAGTTGAGAAATAAACTGACAAAACTGAATTCAGAACTACAACTGGGGAGAGAAGGCGTGGGAAAAGAGATAGCAGAAACAAGGAAGAAAATGCTGGAGTTTGAGTATAACAGGTATAAAACCCTACAGGAGGAAAGCAGTTTTGGGAACCAGTTTTCCTCTTCTCCAGACCCCTTTGAGGCATGCAGGGAGAGGAGAGAGAGGAAAATAATTCCAGGTCTACTAAATGAGGAGGGTGTAGTGATGCAGACAAATAAGGAGATATTAGATCTAGTCTCAAGATTCTACGGTGACTTATATACATCAGAAGACCCTGCACTGAGTGAGATAGGGCAGTTTCTAAATCAGTTAGGACTACCAGCCCTTGATAAGGAAGAGACAGAGGCCCTTATAAGACCCATCAGTATCTCTGAGGTAGCTGATGCCATAGCATCTTTGCAATTGAAGAAAACTCCTGGGTCAGATGGTCTAACTGCTGAGTTTTATAAATGTTTCAAGGATGTTTTAGTGCCGCTCTTAGTTCAGCTTTTCAATTCCATTTTGTTTTCCCAAGAACTAGGAAACTCCCAACAGGAATCCTTATTAGTATTATTATTTAAAAAGGGTAATAAGTATGATTTAAAAAATTGGAGGCCCATACCATTATTAAATGTTGATTACAAGATTTTAGCTAAGATTCTGTTTATTAGGTTAAGTAGCGTGTCAGGTACGCTGATTAGTGAACGACAGGGCTGTGCAGTGAAAGGGAGAAAGATAGTGAATAACCTGTTACTGGTAAGAGAAATCTTTGAGTACAGCAGGACAGGCTCTATGAAGGGATATGTACTAAGTATAGATCAAAGCAAAGCCTTTGATAGAGTTAACCATATGTTTCTATTTTCTGTCCTAAAAAGGTATGGGATCCCCAATACATTTACAAGGATGTCCTTTAAGTCCCCTGTTATATGTTTTTGCAATAGATCCTTTTCTTAGACTTTTGGAGGGCAATATGAACGTTAAAGGGTTTTTGTTACCAGTCCCTTCTCAGGAAAAAATAAAATGTCTTGCCTATGCAGATGATGTTACAATATTTGTAACCAGTTCTGAAGAAGTGGAGGAAGTGAGAACTTTAATTGATAAATATGGAATTGTGTCAAATTCAAGGATAAATCATGAGAAATGTGTCTCCTGTTGGGTGGGGTCTCCTGATCCTGATTTCCAGTTAGCTGGTGGATTTCCTGAGCCGCAAAATGACATTAAGATTTTGGGCATCACATTTGGGAAAGAGGACATGTGTGAGCAAAACTGGCAGCCAAAACTGGATATTTGTAACTGGAAAGTCCAAAGGTGGAAGAAGTGGAAAATGAGCTTTGAAAATAGAGTGCGAGCTTTAAAGACCTATTTATTACCACTTTTTGTTTACGTTAATGTGGTATTCCCACCAACAGATAAAATAATGACACAGGTTAGCAGTATGTTCTTTCAGTTGTTTTGGGGTAATCGCCTTAATCCAATTAAAAGAAACATTGTTTACTTAAGAGTTGAACAAGGGGGTCAAAATATGGTGAATGCAGAATTGTTTTTTGGTCTACATTTTCTGTACCAGAATATAGTTCCAGTTGTCGGCAACACAGGCACTCACTTGTGGCCATCAATGCTAAAAACAAGGCTTTGGGCTCTAAGAGACTGGTTTACAGAGGGCCCGGTAAGACAAATAATAACTAGAATATACAATCCTCCAGTTTACATAAGGAGAGTTGCTAGACAAATAAGAGGTTGGAATTTAACTGTGAAAGAACTAATGGGCACTCCCAGGAGAGTGTTATACAAATTGGTCTTAGGTAGGTCCTTTTTAGCGCCAGTTGGGTTTTTCCACTGTCCGTCAGTCAGAGCTCAGGAGGCAAGGGGGGTTTTCAGGGAGAAGCGAATCCCTTGGAAAATGAGAGATGTTTTGTGGTTGACAACTCATGGGAAGACCTATGTTAGGGCAAATCTGAAGCACCAGAAGGATGTGACCAAGGATTGCCCCAGGGAGGGGTGTGTTGGCCATTTGGAGACAGTAGAGCATTTTATAAAGGATTGTAGCTTCTCACAGGCAGTTTGGGAAAAAGCCTCGCACAGACTAGGAATAAAACATTTACATACACAGACATATGCAGAGATAGTGTTTGGGTTTGCTTCTACATATCTGGGTGTTAACACCAGCACCCTGAGAGTGATCAATGCCACCATTTTGTATCGCCTTTGGATATCAAGAGTTCTTGTGTCCGTAAATAATAAAGTACTTTCTGAGGAGGAAACATTGCAAGGGATGATTGCTCAGATTAGAGGGCAGAAACAGAGGGAAGAAAGCAGAATAGAACAGGAAACAGTGGGAAAAACTGTGGAGAAATGTAAATATTTGAAATAATTGCACTGAATTTGTGTTCTATTGTTTTATTTGTATTTTTATTCCCCTGCCGATGTAAATATGTAATGTTTTGACTGTTTTTGTATTGTACATGTTGCATGTTTTCAACAAATAAAATCAGAGCACACTGCAATGTGTGCTGTTAGCCAGACGGATACATCAAACTAACTACTGCAACCAAAGTAAGACTTGTTCATTTGTTTTTCCTGACTGCTTAAAAGACACTTACGGTTTGGTTATGGTTTAGCCAGCCAGCCTGCTAGATAGGCCTGCTGTGTTAGTAAGTCCTCCCAATGTGGAGCAGGATTTGTTTTGTTTAAAGGGACAGTGTACCAACATGTTATGTTATGCTGTGGAGAAATAAAGCCACTGAACGTTTTTCATTATCCTGAAACTATACGTGTGGACTGTTCCTGACCTCGGCTACAGGTCGTCCTGTCACACTGCCCTATAACTCGCTTTCTTCCAGATCTGACTCAAGCTTCACACGGAAGACATCGGAATCCCCCCCCTAACCCAGAAGACAGGTAGGGAACACATCCCCTCCAATGTATAACATTGCGGGAATGAGGGTACCTGGAGATTGAGGGACTGCGGACCAGGTAAGATCCCAGGCAGGATTGCTGCTTTATATATTATGAAGCGGGGGACGTCCAGACACTGGTTAAGGGGTGCAGGAAACTAGTCATTCACACCTGGCTTTTATTTCATGATCCGACATTTACACAAACACGTAACAAGGACTAATTGTAGTATAATGTAATACAGTAAATACATTTATGTCAAAAACGAATGTTCTGACTAGGAATTTATTAAATGTATTTTATTAATATATTTTATTTTAAAGCGGGGTTGGGGGCGGGACTAGGGACGGGAACTAGGATGGTCCGTGGTTCACAGCACTTCAGCAGCCAACGCATGGATGTCTAAAAAAACTTTATTGATCGCTAGCAGCAAACATCAGGCAACCACTCTAACATGTTTCGTCCAGGCTATGGACTTTTTTCAAGAGTGCTGATAGTGTATGGCAGCCAAATAGATATAGGGAGTGGTGAGTGTATGCCACCAATAGAAACAGGGAACGTATTTAAACCTCACCTGTGGTAAATTAATCATTAAAAGTGGATAACTATCTCCACAACAATCCCATAGCAATGGCTGCACAACAAGGTATTTACAACATACACATAAGAAATCTTAAAAACAAAACAGAACATATAATGGATACATTTAAAAACACAACTACTGATGTTTTAAGTTACCAGCATCATTATTATTATATAAAGCTATATCAATTAATGGAAGTATACAGATGTATAACAAATATTTTATTAAAGAATTTTTGAATTGTAATACATCCTATACCATTTATCTTTTGAGATGGGGTTGCAAAAAAGGGGGGGAGCTGGGAAGGGGGGGGGAGGAGGTGGGGAAGGTTGAAGGGGGGGGGGGTGAAGGGGGGGTTGAGGGGAGGTGAAGGGGGGGGGTGGAGGGAGGTGAAGGGGGGGGTGGAGGGAGGTGAAGGGGGGGTTGAGGGGGGGTGGAGGGGAGGTGAAGGGGGGGGGTGGAGGGGAGGGGGGGGGAGGGGGGGAGGTTAGGGGGAGGGGCGGGAGGGGAGGTGGGGGTGAAGGGGAGGTGGAGGGGGGGTGAAGGGGAGGTGGGGTGAAGGGGAGGTGGGGGGGGGGTGAAGGGAGGTGGAGGTGGAAGGGAGGGGAGGTGAGGGGAGGGGAGGTGAAGGGGGGTGAGGGGAGGTGAAGGCCGCTCAGTCACCCGTCCGGCCGCTCACTCACCCGTCCGGCAGCTCCCTCGTGGATCTGAGGCAGCGTGTTGTGGCCGCTCCCCCGCTGTGTCCCGGGCGCTCGCTCCCCCACTGACTGTAGCGGCGCCGGGAGGGGGGGGTGGAGGGGAGGTGAGGGGTGGGGAGGTGAGGGGTGGGGGGGTGGAGGGAGTTGAGGGGTGGGGAGGTGAGGGGTGGGGAGGTGAGGGGTGGGGGGGTGGAGGGGAGTTGAGGGGTGGGGAGGTGAGGGTGGGGAGGGGAGGTGAGGGGTGGGTGAGGGGAGGTGAAGGCCGCTCACTCACTCGTCCGGCCGCTCCCTGAGGCAGGAGGCCCGCGCTTCCCCTCTCCGGTAGCGGTGCACGTGAGGGGGAGAGCAGGAGGCCCGGGCCGCGCCGCGAGGGAGGAGGAGGCTGGAGTTTGCTGCTCTCCGCGGCGCACGGTGAGGGTGATGGTTCGGCTGGGGATGTTGCGGAGCGTGGGGATTTGGGTGAGGTGGGGAGGGTGGAGTGAGGGGCACCGGGAGAGGAGGGGGGGTGTGTGTGTGTGGAAGGTGAGCTGCGGTCCAACTGACGGGGGAGAGTGGTGTGTGTGTGTGTGTGTGTGTGTGTGTCCCTGTGTGTCCCTGTGTGTCCTTTGGCCCGTCACTCTGCCTCAGGCCAATGAGAGGTGCGGGGGCGGGCAGGCCAAGGGACCAATGAGATTGCCGCTAGGGACGCAGACATACAGTGAACTCAGAAATATATAGTAGATACATATACTAGCTGATATACCCGGCGTTGCCCGGGCGAGAAAGGGCAGGGGGCATGGAGTGGAAGGGCGGGGGGGGGGGGCAAGGGGCGTGGAAGGGCAAGGGGCGTGAAGGGCAGGGAAGGCAAAGGAAGGGCAGGGGGGGGGCAAAGGAAGGGCAGGGGGGGGGCAAAGGAAGGGCAGGGGGGCAAAGGAAGGGCAGGGGGGGCAAAGGAAGGGCAGGGGGGCAAAGGAAGGGCAGGGGGGGCAAAGGAAGGGCAGGGGGGCAAAGGAAGGGCAGGGGGGGCAAAGGAAGGGCAGGGGGGGCAAAGGAAGGGCAGGGGGGGCAAAGGAAGGGCAGGGGGGGCAAAGGAAGGGCAGGGGGGGGCAAAGGAAGGGCAGGGGGGGGCAAAGGAAGGGCAGGGGGGGGCAAAGGAAGGGCAGGGGGGGCAAAGGAAGGGCAGGGGGGGCAAAGGAAGGGCAGGGGGGGGCAAAGGAAGGGCAGGGGGGGCAAAGGAAGGGCAGGGGGGGGCAAGGGAAGGGCAGGGGGGGCAAAGGAAGGGCAGGGGGGGGCAAAGGAAGGGCAGGGGGGGCAAAGGAAGGGCAGGGGGGCAAAGGAAGGGCAGGGGGGCAAAGGAAGGGCAGGGGGGGGCAAAGGAAGGGCAGGGGGGGGCAAAGGAAGGGCAGGGGGGGGCAAAGGAAGGGCAGGGGGGGCAAAGGAAGGGCAGGGGGGGGCAAAGGAAGGGCAGGGGGGGGCAAAGGAAGGGCAGGGGGGCAAAGGAAGGGCAGGGGGGGGCAAAGGAAGGGCAGGGGGGGCAAAGGAAGGGCAGGGGGGCAAAGGAAGGGCAGGGGGGGCAAAGGAAGGGCAGGGGGGGCAAAGGAAGGGCAGGGGGGGCAAAGGAAGGGCAGGGGGGCAAAGGAAGGGCAGGGGGGGCAAAGGAAGGGCAGGGGGGCAAAGGAAGGGCAGGGGTGCACAGGAAGGGGAGGTGGGCAGGGGAGGTGGGCAAAGGAAGGGCAGGGGGTCAAAGGAAGGGCAGGGGGTCAAAGGAAGGGCAGGGGGTCAAAGGAAGGGCAGGGGGTCAAAGGAAGGGCAGGGGTCAAAGGAAGGGCAGGGGGTCAAAGGAAGGGCAGGGGGGGCACAGGAAGGGCAGGGGTGCACAGGAAGGGCAGGGGTGCACAGGAAGGGCAGGGGTGCACAGGAAGGGCAGGGTGCACAGGAAGGGCAGGGGTGCACAGGAAGGGCAGGTGGGCAAAGGAAAGGAGGTGGGGAAGGGAGGGAGGGGGGGGGAAAGGGAGGGAGGGAGGGGGGGGGCAAAGGGAGGGAGGGAGGGGGGGGGGCAAAGGGAGGGAGGGAGGGGGGGGGCAAAGGGAGGAAGGGAGGGGGGGGGCAAAGGGAGGGAGGGGGGGGGCAAAGGGAGGGAGGGAGGGGGGGGGCAAAGGGAGGGAGGGAGGGGGGGGCAAAGGGAGGGAGGGAGGGGGGGGCAAAGGGAGGGAGGGAGGGGGGGG
This sequence comes from Ascaphus truei, assembly GCF_040206685.1. NCBI lineage: Eukaryota > Metazoa > Chordata > Amphibia > Anura > Ascaphidae > Ascaphus > Ascaphus truei. Next base: position 33,699,342 of record NC_134497.1, on the reverse strand, counting down.
GGCAAAGGGAGGGAGGGAGGGGGGGCAAAGGGAGGGAGGGAGGGGGGGGGCAAAGGGAGGGAGGGAGGGGGGGGCAAAGGGAGGGAGGGAGGGGGGGGGCAAAGGGAGGGAGGGAGGGGGGGGGCAAAGGGAGGGAGGGAGGGGGGGGGCAAAGGGAGGGAGGGCGGGGGGGCAGAGGGAGGGAGGGGGGGGGGCAGAGGGAGGGAGGGAGGAAGGGGGGGCAGAGGGAGGGAGGGAGGAAGGGGGGGCAGAGGGAGGGAGGGAGGGGTAGAGGGAGGGAGGGGGGAGGGGGGAAGAGGGAGGGAGGGGGGGCAGAGGGAGGGAGGGGGGGCAGAGGGAGGGAGGGGGGAGGGAGGGAGGGGGGGCAGAGGGCAGGGAGGGAGGGAGGGGGGCAGAGGGAGGGAGGGAGGGGGGGCAAAGGGAGGGAGGGGGGGCAAAGGGAGGGAGGGGGGGCAAAGGGAGGGAGGGAGGGGGGGCAGAGGGAGGGAGGGGGGGCAGAGGGAGGGAGGGGGGCAAAGGGCAGGGAGGGAGGGATGGGGGGGCAAAGGGCAGGGAGGGAGGGAGGGAGGGGGGGCAGGGAGGGAGGGCAGGGAGGGAGGGAGGGGGGGCAAAGGGCAGGGAGGGGGGGCAAAGGGCAGGGAGGGGGGGCAAAGGGCAGGGAGGGAGGGGGGCAAAGGGTAGGGAGGGGGGGCAAAGGGCAGGGAGGGAGGGGGGGCAAAGGGTAGGGAGGGGGGGCAAAGGGCAGGGAGGGAGAGGGCGGCAAAGGGCAGGGAGGGAGGGGGGCAAAGGGCAGGGAGGGGGGGGCAAAGGGCAGGGAGGGGGGGGCAATGGGCTGGGAGGGAGGGCAATGGGCAGGGAGGGAGGAGGCAAAGGGCAGGGAGGGAGGGGGGGCAAAGGGCAGGGAGGGAGGGGGGAGGGAGGGGGGGGAAGGAGGGAGGGGGGGGAGGGGGGCAAAGGGCAGGGAGGGAGGGGGGGTAGGCAAAGGGCAAGGAGGGAGGGGGGGGCGGCAAAGGGCAAGGAGGGAGGGGGGGGCGGCAAAGGGCAGGGAGGGAGGGGGGGGGCAGCAAAGGGCAGGGAGGGAGGGGGGGCGGCAAAGGGCAGGGAGGGAGGGGGGCGGCAAAGGGCAGGGAGAGAGGGCAAAGGGGAGGGGGGGGGCAAAGGGGAGGGGGGGGCAAAGGGGAGGGGGGGGCAAAGGGGAGGGGAGAGAGGGAGGCGTTAAAGAACCCATTCCCCTGCGTTTCCTCACCTTGCACACGGCCGCGCTCTTCCTCTTCCTCCGGGTACCGGACGCCCTCCTCCTTCACCTCGGGCGGTGTCCATGACCCCCGGCGAGGCTGAGACGCTCCGGTGAGGAGGTGCTGTGCCCTTCACGGGAGAGGCGGAGGAGCGCTCTCGGGGATGGGGAGCGGCCTGTGTGAGCTGAGAGCCGCAGAGAGCGTGCTCTGTGTGTGTGGGGGGGGGGGGGGGGGTGGGGAGGGAGAGGGGAGCGGTGTGTGTGAGGGAGAGCGTCGGGTGAGGGAGAGCGAGTCGGGTGAAGGAGAGCGAGTCGGGTGAGGGAGAGCGAGTCGGGTGAGGGAGAGCGAGTCGGGTGAGGGAGAGCGAGTCGGGAGGGTGAGAGAGTCGGGAGGGTGAGAGAGTCGGGAGAGTGAGAGCGGCCTGTTGGAGGTGAGAGCAGGAGAGAGTGTGCTCTGGGGGGCCTATGAGAGCTGTGGGGGGGGCGGGAGACAGGGGGGGCAGACACACCGGCCAATGAGAGCCATGGGCGGGCGGGCGGGCGGACCGACGGACCAATCAATGGTCTCCAGCCACTCTCAAACAAGATTTTCGATTATGTAGATATATATATATATATATATATTATTATTGTGTGTGTGTGGTACTTAAGGCTGCATCCACGCTGGTGCTGATCGTGCAATCAATTTAAGTCTGTCCGGCCACGCTTGGGTGCTTGCCGAGACAGATTAAATTGACTGAGGCGTACTGAGGTCACATGACCTCCTCAGCCAATCAGCACCAGTCACTGTTTAGGCCAAGCTCCCCACAAGCATGAGCGCGGCACTGGGGGACGCAGCCTTGGGGCTGTTATATACGGCATGCGGCCATGCGTGCACGTGCCGACGTGCCGCATGCTTTTCCGGTCTATAGAGCCGGGAGCTTCAGGTAATGTATGTGTGTGTATATGTGTGTGTATATGTGTGTGCATGGGTTGTGTGAGTGAAAGTACGTCCTAGATAGATTTTTTTTTTTTAAAGAAAAAAAAAAAGTTTAATAAATATTTTTTTGTTTTGTTTTACAATCCTTGACCCCCCCCCCCCCCACACACATCCATACAAACACACATACACACATACATTTGAGCGCAGGTAGTGGCGGGAAAAGATGAATTTCTTCATCTTCGCCGCTGTCTGTCGGCTCCGTGCGCGTCCCTTGTGTAGAAGGGCTGCCTCATGTCAGCCAACTAAAATTCCGCGCGCACAGCGTAGCGCACGCCCGGCACTATAGAACGTGCCTAAGTTGTATTACAGTCTCACAGACAGCTCAGCACACTTACTGAACTGTGGAGAAGTCAAATTGCATAAGTTACACTTAAGTGACAGTAAATTGAAGCAACATGTAAGCACTATATTGGTGCCACAAAGGATATTTAATGACTATAAATTAGTCTGAAGAGCTGGGAGCTGCCATGCTGATATTTTCTTTCTTAGATGATTTTTCTGCCAAAACGAAGGGGTTAAAGCTGAAAAGGAGCAAGTTAAAAGATGGTTCAATGTTATGAGCTTACAGTCAAAAGCAGCATTATTACACACATTTATCTGGGCATAAGATAACAAGACAAACTACAAACCATTAGGGATATATAGATTAAAAGACATAACTCGTATTATAGATAGTAAAGACACCGAGGCACATAGGCTAGATCATAAGTGTTATCTAGTAGCTTATTAATAATAATTGAGTAGACTTAAGTGGGATAAACAGAATAGTAGAATCCATAGCAGTCATGGGCCAGAGTGACAGAGATTTAAACCTGTGTCTCTGGTATATCCTCCCACATATATCTGGATTAATAGGAGGGGCTGACCTTACCCCAGGAACCAATTTAGTTCAAGTCACAATACTTACTTTGATAGGGAGATTCTGCTAGTGCTGGAGAAGCCCTATGAGACAGGACCAGGGCTCGGGAGCGAGCACATGTCAGGGGGAACGTATGTGAATATAAATATATGTTCCACTGACTGCATTACACAGGGATTTAGTGAACCCTCGAGCCAAATCTTCACCTATTGATCACAGGAGAACGGATCGATTGTCGATTTAGCTAATCACTTGTCGGTGTTTGCATTGCATTGATGTGCATATCGAAGAGGAACATATATTTTATTTAATTTTTAAAGGCAGCTTGAACTGCTGTTTTAAATCCAACTTAGTGGTGGAAAAACATGAAATCTCTTGGAGTACAAGACTTCCTTGAAAAGGATGAAATCACCATTTAAACCTTTGGGTGCCCTTTTGATGTAGCTACTAAGTCACCGCGTCTGGCCCCATGATGTAATAGCTACGTCATAGTTATCCTGCTGGTTTTCCTAGGGGAGATGTCATTCTGTGCTCCTGTGCAGGGCAGGGCGGATCGATCACTACGTGGGATAGAAGGGAGGGGTCTCCCCGTCCGTTCTGTCATCAGTGAGGGAGCGATCACGTAACTCCTCCGTCACTCAAAGGGTTAAAATAACTTTTACTTATTTGTATATTGTGAAAAAAAATCCTTTTGTGTATTTCACCAGAAACATTTATGTGTTTGACTAATGAGGGCATTATAATTACATTGTTTTCTATGGAAGTGTTATGTTTTTTTGTTTGGTAAACGGGTTTTTTAACTTGACAATTCGCTGTATTTAACCTATTAAATATGCCATTGTTGTTGGTTCACGTTCTTCCTAGGAGGGGCTGCCCTTTAAATACCATTTTCCTACTCTGCTTCAGTTTAAAAAAGCTGTGTGTGCTGTGCACGCGCATAGTAAGTGAAACTTCTTTGACTTGTCACAGAAATTGTATTTGTATTGGTGATGTTTTAATTAAAAATCAAAATACAATTTCATTGACAAAACGCAAATACATTTGACTTATAATGCGCGTGCTCGGCACACATCCCCTGTATTAGCTATTTGCACTGAGTGTGAATGTGTGTGTGTGTGTGTGTGTGTATGTGTGTCAGTAAGTGTGTGTATGTGTGTCAGTCAGTCAGTGTGTGTGTATGTGTGTCAGTCAGTCAGTGTGTGTGTGTGTATATGTGTGTCAGTCAGTGTGTGTGTATGTGTGTCAGTCAGTGTGTATGTGTGTCAGTCAGTGTGTGTATGTGTGTGTATGTGAGTCTGTGTGGGGGTCTGTGTGTTGGTCAGTCAGTGTGTGTGTGTGGGGGTCAGTCAGTGTGTGGGGGTCTGTGTGGGGAGCAGTCAGTGTGTGTGTGGGGGTTTGTGTGGGGGTCAGTCAGTGTGTGTATGTGAGTCTGTGTGTGTATGTGAGTCTGTGTGGGGGTCAGTCAGTGTGTGTGTGTGGGGTCTGTGTGGGGGTCAGTCAGTGTGTGTGTGTGTGGGTCAGTCAGTGTGTGTGGGGGTCTGTGTGGGGGTCAGTCTGTGTGTGTATGTGAGTCTGTGTGGGGGTCAGTCTGTGTGTGTATGTGAGTCTGTGTGGGGGTCTGTCAGTGTGTGTGTGGAGGTCAGTCAGTGTGTGTGTGGGGGTCTGTGTGGGGGTCAGTCAGTGTGTGTGTGGGGGTCTGTGTGGGGGTCAGTCAGTGTGTGTGTGGGGGTCAGTCAAGGTCTGTGGGGGCCAGTCAGTGTGTGTGGGGGTCAGTCAGTCTGTGTGTGTCCTGCTGCAGCCAGGGGCGGGGTGTAAAATTGCGCACCACTCCCCCTCCCCTTCTGCAAATTCTGCGCAACCCCCCCGACCCCCTCTTACGCAAATTCTGCGCACCCCTCCCCCCCCCCCCCCCGCGGGGTACATGCGCCCGGCATGGGCATGAGTGACCGGCCGCGGGCGAGATTACCCGTCCGCTGCCCGGCCCACCCTTTCTTCCAGCAGCAGGAGCCGGCGCCGAGCCCCTGTGCCGCGCGGGTTAGGCCGTTTGCCACCGCTTCCTGCGGGCGCAGGAGGCCCGCGAACACCCACGTCAGTTAGGAGCGTGTGGGGGGAACGACGCCGCTGCCAGCCGCTTCTGCGCATGTGTGGCGTCCGTCAGCAGCGCCATCACAACTGCGCATGCGCGGCATGGCAGCGGGCGGCGGAGCGGCGGCTATTGCCGCCGCATATGTGAGCAACCGGGTGTGGGGTGTGTGGGAGGTTGAGGGGTGCGGCGGCGATTAGGAGCAGCGCCGGCGGCTATCGCCGTCACATGTGACAGGGGACGTGTGAGCGGAGTGGCGTCCATTACGTGACGTCACTTCCGTTTCACATTTCGCCCCCCATCTATCCAGTTTTATCCCATCAGAGGTGCCACTAAAGAAGTTTCACTTCAATAAATCCTGAGATTACAAACCCATAAGAGTTTGTACAATCAGCCTTTTCTCCTTGCTAGCTATCCTAAGCGCTCCTTTTCCTCTCACCCCACACAAGTCTTTCCTCGTCTTAGGAACACAGGGCCACACTTTTCAAAGCCTTATTTAACCAGAGGCAGCTGTTGACATTATGGATAACTTTGGTTGCTGTCACCTACACTACTTTACATAGTTTACTGGGCAGCTAATGGCAAATCTATATTCTCTAGCCTATTACTCTGTGACCAAGTGCTGTGTGCTGGGTGATAATGGTGAAAGGCGGGGTTAGCAGACCTGCCTAACACATGCAAATGAGCATACAGGAATATTTGCTATATGCTTTGCTGTGGAGGACTTTTGTCACTTTTTTTACTCACCATAACTTAACTAAGTATGGTAAACCCCATCCTCATTGCTTCATTGCATAGCCAGTTAACCAACCCCACACTGAGGAGACCCATTAAGGTCGAAACAGCAGTCTGTGGGTGGGTTTTCTGGCTATGCATCTTAAGGCCTCGGTCCCGCTGCGCTCGTTGGCGCGGGCGGCCATGTCGTGAGTTCCCCACCAGCAGGGGAATCCCCACCGAGCCGGTCCCGGTCCCCCCTGGAGGCACAGCGCACTACACGCTGTGGCGCATCAGCCGCTAGGAGACACAAGAGAATGGTGTTTCCTAGCGTTGACGCGTCACGTGGTGTGGCTGTGAGTCAATGGGGAGGGGAGGCTGCGGGAGGAGGAGAGGCTTCGGGGAGCGGGGAGGAGTGTATGAGTGTGCCTGAGTGCGTGAGTGCCTGTCTGTGTGTCTGAGTGCGTGCGTGCCTGTATGTGTGTGCCTGAGTGCGTGAGTGCCTGCCTCTGTCTGTCTGTGTGTGCCTGTGTGTGTGTATGAGTGCCTGCGTGTGCCTGTGTGTGTGTTGCTCATTACTTACCTTAACTCCAGCCAGAGCCGTGGAGGGAGGGGGGGGAGAGTAGCGGGTCCCTCCGCTCAAGCCACGCCCCCCCTCCCTGTCAAGCCTCCCCCTCCCGCCCACCTCCTGCTCCGGCTCCTGCTCCCTACAGACCGCATATCGCGGTCTGTGTATGTCAGCGCACCGCCTGTATGCAGTGCGGGCGCGCTGACTCTGGGAGCGGGGCCTTAGCCTAACCCTGGCTGTGCTTAAAGCTGTGGCCATGCAGCAAGCTTAAGCCTATAGGGAACCATGTTAAAAATGGTTTTGAAGCAAAAGGTGACACTGTGTGCCCATTTGTATGTCATTTCCCAGAATCCCTTGCTGCAGTGGAAGTGCTGTGTGATAATGGTGAAAGGTGGGGTTGCAGACCTGCCTAAGACATGCAAATGAGCATACAGGAATATTTGCTATATTTATATATATATTATATATATATATATATTATATATTATACATTATACATATACACACACATACATACATACATACTACTGTAACTGGGAATGTGTGTGTTAATTTAATACCTTGTGGATGGTCGGGACCGGTAGTGGCTGCAGGAACCGGCAGAGAGTCAGGGCCTGGCTGCAACAGGCCATCAGATGCAGGTCTCCTCACTGTGTCCCACGCCGTGCTTCCAGTCGGCGCGCACCGGAAACTTAGGCGCGCTGATGACAGAGGGGCCCAGCGCACTGATGTCAGAGGCTGGGACAGGAAGGCCTTCATCTGATGCAGAGCCGGGGCCAAGCTACAACCGGTAGCCATTATCCTTTGTCCCCCTCTTAGCGGCCCTGACGGCCGTGCAGGGGTCTCGGGAGGCCGGGCCCCCTGACTCACCGAGCCCGGGACGCCAACCCCGGCGACCCCCCCTGTTGGTGGTCTTGCCCGGGGAAATAATAAACTAACGGTTGTTATAACCACAATTTGAAGGTGGTATATATCAAGATTGTGGTAATAATTTACGGGTGCGATATTTGGGCCAATCTCACGATATGGTAATTAACGCGACCGTTAATAATGTGTTACATACCGCATTGGGTTAATATTGCTATTGTAGTATTCTGTAATGTGTATTATTACAGAAACCTATGATCAAAATAACATTAACCTGTTCCATACCTGTGGTTACCAAGGTATACCACAGGCACCAAATGGGTTAATACTTTATTAAAAGAAAACAATACCTAACCCTGTTGACCCAGTTAGTGGCCAGTAAAACATTGCCATTCTAGTCAGTAAGGTAATTAAGGGGTTAACCCCTCTCACCACCACCCCTACCCCCCACTCCGTCACGGGAAGCCTAACCTCCCTCCCCAGGGCAACTACCGCCATCACCCACGTCCCCTACTTCCCCTTGTCGATTAATGCCCAATATCACTATTAGACAAATGTGGTTTTAAACATTAACACAAAATATATACACGTTTAAAACAAAACAAAAAAGAACATTCAAAATACATTTTACACATAAAACCATTGATTATCACTGTGGATAATTAGGCCCTCCCAATGGGGGAGCAAATATCCACATTGGTGATGAATGATAACTGTTACGCTGTGCTCACCACAGACAAGGAGGGACCCTGAAACTGAGGTGAGGAGGGTAACAACTGCACCCATAGCCACAGGGACACGCCTGGAAAGTGGAAAATAGGCGTCTGGAACCATCTGGGAGTATAAGATAAGTAAGATACTCGCCAGACGAAAAGGGAGGTTCCAGAAGATAGTTGGAACCGAGAGCCTGGGGTCCAGAGCCGGAGGTGTAAGTCGGAATCCGCAGGCCGAGGTAAAGGGACGGAGAGTTCAGGAGGTCAGGGTACAAGCCAAGGGTCGAAGTCCAGAGCGGGTCCACAGCCAAGCCGGTTCGGTACACAAGGGATCACTAGGGAAGACAAAGAGACAAGAACTGAGGCAGGCACGACCGTGGGTAACACAGGTCACACAAAGCTATGCTCAGCCAAAGAAGGAGTGGCTGAGCAAGGTATAAATAGGAGGAAGGACCAATAGGAAGAGGGGGAGTGACGAGGGAGCGGCCACAGGGAAGATAGGGATTGGTTGGGAGAAGATTGCCACAGCTGCGCTTGATGCGAGGCTTGTGGGCGGTGCACGCGCATCAGGCGTGTGCGCCGCGCGGGAGAGATACACGCGGCCTGAGCTGGGGGCGGGAACTCCTCCTGAGGGAGGACGTAAAAGTCCTCGGTCGTGGGCGCGCATGTGCGTGTTCAGTAGCCACCGCGGGAAGCGGAGGGGAAGGAAGATCCTGCCCGCGGCGGCGAGGAAGCAGAGCCGGAGCGGGGGTAAGTAAAGTCGCGGGAGGAACCCCCTTAGAGAGAGGTGTTCCCCCGGACCTTACAATAACCTAGTAATAAATAAATCAACAAATTAAAATAAATTGATAACCCCCCTTTATTACCTCAGTGACTAAGGATTTGAAAAGATTTCTGCCACTTGTATTGGTGTTTTGCAGCTAGTGAGATTTCCTGTTAAATATTATGATCCACTTTAAATGTATGATCCACTACATCTACTCTCCCGGCCCTAATGCTGCACATGTTGTGCTAAACCCTTCATTTTTACAATGTACATCTACAGTTTACTTTCATCCTGAATTTTATGTGATATAACAACTTACCTCTCCTGCATGACCTTTTGTAAGACAGTTTGTGTAACAGGGACTTTTTGAAGTGAAACTTCTTTGCTGGCACCTATAGAGTTTTGACGGGAAAAATCCCCTTTGATGTAACAGAATTCCATGACGGAAGTGATGTCATGCTACTACTTTGTGCACGCTCATGCGCATGCCACACCCGCGCATGCGCAGACCTCGGCGCCGTGCAAAGGCGTGTCCGGTGCAGGCATGGCCAGCACCATGCGCAGCCAGCACGGTGAGCATTGCGCAGGTGCGGCACGCACCATGCGTGTGCAGGCCCTCCCAGCATCGCACGCATGTGCAGGACCCCAGTAGTTGTCCTCAAGTTCCATAATCAGCCACCAGGACCCCATTCAATGCCTGGCCCACACGAAACACAGAACTTGACCACAACTTCCATGTTCAGGTGACTGTACCACACCAAACTCTATTTTCTTTAACTGTGCATGCAATGTCTTGTATATAATGTATACCCTGTTCCTTTATGTAACTGTATTTGTAACCATGTATTATTTGTCTCAACTCTGTGCCCCGGACATACTTGAAAACGAGAGGTAACTCTCAATGTATTACTTCCTGGTAAAATATTTTATAAATAAAATAAATAAATAAAATAAAAGTCTCTCACCAAACCATCAAAGGTTGGGCCCACTCCCAATGCTACACACAAAAACACACAGCCTCACACACACAAATCACAGTTAGTATAAATGTAGACGTGCAAATAGCTAAAACGGGAGGGGCGGGGTTTTGCCTAGCATGCGCGTTCTATGTCAAACTTCTTACCATTTTCTCACTGAAATTGTGTTTGGATTTTAAATAAAAACATCACCATCACAAATACAATTTCTGTGACAAAGGACAAAAGTTTCACTTAAAATGCATGTGCTTGGCACACACATACTTTTTTGGATAACTAATGCCTAATTTCACCTAATTTTCTAATTATGTACTTTTTTGTCTTGTCTAGTACACAAAGACAAGCTCCAATAATCCACCCATGTCAACCCTGCAAGTTTACTTTTAGCAGTCAGGATTACCTCCTCAAACATCCGAAGTTCAAACACCAAAATGAGTATATGGAAATGATGAGGACAGAACAATCTTGCAACATCCAATTAATATGACAGAAAATGCATCTTTCAACCAGTCAAGGCAATTAATAAACAATGTAACTGCTTCTCATTCCAAAAGATATATATTAGCTGCTGCCACAGGAAAAGATCTTGGAGAAAGTGGGAAGAGTCTGACTTGGTTATCAGACCAGAACCCACAGAAGAGAATACAGACCGGGGAGAGACAGCATGTATGTAGGAAATGTGGGAAGGGATTTAGTGTTTTCTCCCGCCTGATCAGACACAAGAGGGCACACGCAGGGGAGAGATTGCATGTATGTGGGGAATGTGGGAAGGGATTTAGTCAGTTATCCAATCTGAACACACACAAGAGGACACATACAGGTGAGAGACCGCATGTATGTGGGGAATGTGGGAAGGGATTTAGTGACTTATCCAGCATGAAAACACACAAGAGGACACATACAGGGGAGAGACTGCATGTATGTGGGGAATGTGGGAAGGGATTTAGTGATTTATCCAGCCTGAACACACACAAGAGGACACACACAGGGGAGAAAACGCATGTACTGTATGTGGGGAATGTGGGAAGGGATTTCTTCGGTTATCCCATCTGAACACACACAAGAGGACACACACAGGGGAGAGACCGCATGTATGGGGAATGTGGGAAGGGATTTAGTGACTTATCCAGCCTGAACACACACAGGGGAGAGACCGCATGTATGTGGGAAGGGATTTAGTGTTTTATCCAACCTGGACACACACAGGGGAGAGACCGCATGTATGTGGGGAATGTGGGAAGGGATTTAGTGACTCATCCAGCCTGAACACACACAAGAGGACACATACAGGTGAGAGACCGCATGTATGTGGGGAATGTGGGAAGGGATTTAGTCAGTTATCCAACCTGAACACACACAAGAGGACACATACAGGTGAGAGACCGCATGTATGTGGGGAATGTGGGAAGGGATTTAGTGACTCATCCAGCCTGAACAAACACAAGAGGACACACACAAGGAAGAGATCGCATGTATATGGGGAATGTGGGAAGGGATTTAGTGACTTATACATCCTGAGGACACACACAGGGGAGATACCTATCTCTAAAGCCAGGCATTTTTAGTGATAACCAGCGACTAAGACGCTCACATAGAAGTGCAAATGTGTATCTGTGTTGTGCTAAATCACAATGAAAAGTGACTTTAGTTTATGGTGCATAAAACAAGCATTTTAAAAGGATAAAAAAGTTATAACTTTTTAAATGCAGGTTATTTGTATAATTCTTCTTGTTTTATTTAAAGAAAAATGTTGTTAATGTTTTATATTTCCATGCTGTTGGTTCTAATAAAATGTGTGTTTCCTATTATGCAGAAACTGTATGTAGTCTCACTTAGCTTTGAATAAGAATAGTTTTGCCGTGACCATTATGCCGCAGGCGTTGTGCTGCAGACGGACCCTCCGCCACTAGCCGCTTCTAATGTAAATGTTATCAATATTTATGGGGTTAATTTAAGTGGTTTTAGCGGTTAGGCCCCGTTTACACAGGGCACTTCGCGACGATGCGTGCGTGCGCCTCAGTCTGCTGGGCGATGTGTGATCATCCCCAGCAGACGGAATGATGGGGGAGCGGGCGGAGGGAGGATGAGACTTTTCTTGGCAGACAGTTGCAGGTGCCGTCCCCTGTTCCCCTGGTGTCCCCCCCCCCCCCCTTTTTTTAAATTTATTTATTATTATGCTGCAGGGAGCGGGGGGCGGGGTGGGGGTTTTAAACATAAAAAAAAAGCGTGTGTGTGTGGCTGGAGCAGGTAGCTGCTGAGTCTCTGTTCATTTCCAGCAATCAATGCATTGATTGGCTGCTGAAACTGACGTCACGCTGCTGCAGCTAGGAATCACACTTTCAAAAGACTCCCACAACTGCAGCAGCGTGGACGCCGTGCTTTGCAACCAATGGTAGTTTCAAGAGTGAACACTACCATTGGCCGCCAGGGGTCGGTGATGAACAATCGCGCGCACGTCGCGAAGTGTGCTGTGTGAATGGAGCCTTAGAGTGAGGGGTTTAAGGTAAGGGAGGCTTAGGATATAAGGGTTTTAGGGTAGGGGGTTTAGGCACTTACCTTAGCGGCGTAGTGGCTGGCGGTGGGGGGAGTCGAGGCGAAACGGGCGCAACCAAATGTCCTACAATGTCCTGTGAATACTGAGGAGGACAGAGACACAGACCAACGTCCCCAGTGAGGGACATTAATGCAGCCGCCTTTACATAATGTATGTAATTTTCCTTTAATATCTCTAGAGAGCAGCAAGGGCTGACCATCTATTTCACAGGTTACACATAGACATGAAAATGCACCTGAGGGGGTTAAGTGTCCCTTTATTATTGACATATGCAGTAATGATGTAACAAGTGGTGCCACGTCACACAAGGACCTTTCCCACTGATGGTTACACTTGCTGACCTCTATGGCAGAGATTCCTGTTAAACATGCGCTGGCGTTACCTCCCCGCAAGCACATTGCCAGGCTGAGGGAGGTGTTCATATGGGAATCTGAGGCAAAAATCTATGGTCAGAGTCCAGGAGACACACACCCAACTTTATTTTGTATTTGTAACTCTAACCCAGAATGAAAAGATTTACAATTCACAATCAGTGTGCAGCGTCGGCGTGCTCATGCCCAAAACCCAAATGAAGACTGGTTGGGCCCGCCATACGCCCCCCTGGTATTTGAAAACTTTTTTTGTGTGTGTATGCACTGAAACCCTTCCTCCAGGAACTTTGCTTTCTCCTGATCGGGGTACCCCTGTAACTATCAGCTCAAGGCGCTAAGGCTGACCGGTGTTGGGCCTTCGTTAGGGGTTTTCCATCTCAAGGGTGGTGTTGCGTGGGGCTTTGTAGCACTTTTTGGTTGGGGTGGCTGTGACGGTGAAGGGATACCCAGGCCAGTAAATAAAGGTATTATGCCCGGCTTGGTGCCCCTCAGCCATATGGGGGAATTGTGATAGTCAGCTCTTCAACCCAATCATGGCATGTACTGTTCCTGCATTTGTAATAAAGATGGATGTGTAATTTTACTGTTCCAGGAGTGCCAACCAGCGGAGATCTGCAGGGTGTGAGTTTCAGGGGTGATTTTACTGTAATACGTTGTCAGGGTGTGTTTGGGTAGAAGGGGGCCAATGTTGTGAGCTACCCCAAAACATGTACTAAGAAACCCCCCCAGATTCCTGAGGACATGAGGAACACAGACCACCGGATAAAATCCTTTCAATAATGCAGTTTACAGCTCACCGCCAAATCTCCCTGCTTCAGCACAGACCAAGAACAGTAAGATCGGGCAGGAAATTGAGTTACATTCAAAGGTCCCTGGTATATGCCCAAGAACCCCAGAACCCAAGGGGGTTTCAGTGTATCTCCCACCAGGTATAAGGTGGCGAGAGTTATGTGTTTAACTTAAAGTTTATCATATGCCAATGTTTCCCTGTATAAGTGGAAAAGAAAATGGTTTAAAAAAAAAAAACAAGGTTTATATTTTTATTAAACTAATGTTCAGAGGAAGTCATTCAGTATGGATAAAAATCAATTTGCATGGGAAACAGAGGGGCCACTCCGCCCTCTAAGCTTCAAAGGCAATCCAGGATATGGAGGTTTTAAACCATTTGTTAGCAAGGAGGGTGATAGGCAGGAAACTTCAATAAGCCCTCCTAGCCAGTTTCAAAGGCAATCCAGGATATGGAAGTGTTAAACCTTTTGTTAGCAAGGAGGGGTAAAAGAAGAAAATACTTCAATAAGCCATCTGGCCAGCTGTCACCATGCCCAGCCTGAATGGCACCAGGTAAGAGGGGCAGGGTCTCATATACTAAGCGTCCAAGGTGCAAAGTTCGCACATGCCTGGAGCAGAATGATAAGTCACTCTGCCAGGTGTGCAAAGTATAGGCAACTCCGTGATAGGGGGAAGGAAATATTCCCACAGAGAAGATAAGCTGCACTAGTTAGGAATAGGACTGTTAACCCTATAAGACCCCGTGCAGCCCACCAGGAATGAGATTCATCATGCTGTAAGAGTTTCATACCATCTAAGGAGTCATGCAAGAAACATCTAATTTCTTCTAGAGACTTTGTTTTTCCAAATATTTCTTTTTGGGAACAAGAGATTTTGTTTGAACCCGTTCCAGTAAGTGTATTTTTCATTGTAATTGTAAATCAAGCTGTGTTTGTTCATTCTGTAAATAAATCACAATTTATTTTATCTCTGGCTTTGCTCAATCAAAGGATCCGGGTATTTTGGTGTTAAAAGTTCTGGTCTACCATGACAGTGGCCACACTGACTACAAACATTTAAACTTGCAACCCGCCTCAAGCACGCAGTGTTTATCGTTAAACACACAGCATTCCCCCTTTGTGCCCTTGTTCGGTTGTTGACTCTCGGGCCGCTAACCCGACCCCTTGGAAGAGGGGGCTTGCTTTCCCTGCCCCACTAGTTGCATCTACAAATCCATGTCTTTTTTCCTCAAACTCTAAATTGGATTTCCCTGCCACCGCTACCTAAAACGTTTGTCATAATCCTGCCATATTGACCCCCGTATTTATCATGTGTGGTCTGTATTACACGCATGTATTTCATTAAATTAGGTCCTTGCTTTGGATGTTTTGTAAGGAGACAGTCACCGAACACAGCAAACACAACATCCAGTTCCCAGTGCTCCTCACTATACGTGCTGACCCTTTCTCAAATGCTCCCGCATAAGCTTCCTCTCTTCTTGCCCCTCTTCTGACAGCTTCAGCATACCCGCATATTTCCTTGATACTATCTCTCTTGGCTTTCCTGGACAGGTGTGTACAGGGAGCTAGTTGCAACTGCGTACGTATCCCTACCACTGCTTTTATCCGCCTTCCACACCTTTTCCTTCCTTCGCCGACTAACTGACTTGCTTAATGCGTCTAACCGTTTCCACATGCGCTTTAAACCTGGGGTCTCCTTGCTGTGTGCGCCAATGCTTGTGTCTGACTCAGTGCTCTCCCTCGCACTCCCAGTATCCTCACTGTCTGATCCCTGGGACTCACAGTCCAGCCCTGTGACAACCAACCCCACCTCACTATCATCATCATCAGCAGTATCACTCCATTTCAGAATTATCATTCTCACCTAATCCTGCCGCCTGGACACCCGGCTGACAAATCACGGGTCTGCACAGCCCCCGTTGCTGGTCCCTGGCTCTGTGACACCTCCCTTTGCTCCCGATTCCGGCATATCCGCTGGGGGGTTGGCCTTAACAAGGGGGGTGACCAGATCACCTCGTGGCCTGTGGCAATGAGGACGCATGGGCAAAAGACAGAGCGAGAGCTGCCCCTTGAGCAGGCACCACCACCGGAGCAGGAGCCACTACTGGTGCTGTGGGAAAGGGGGGGGGGAAACAGCCCACCCGTGCATGGCAACACCCCCCAGATGATTTGCTGTATTGCTGTATGCCATGGTGCCAAGGAATAAAAGGGAAATGGCTTTGGCTCCACCACTGCCCCCCTGTGGGTGGGAGGCAGGCTGCCTGGGATCCTGTAGCTGTGGGGACGATGAGGAGGGTATCTGAGGGTGAAACAACACTCATCCCATTCCTGGAATGCAGGGGATCTGCAGTGGGAGGGCCCATTGTGTCGGGGGCGGGGGCGCTGTTGGCTCCATTATTGGTGTGGGGAGCTCTGGTGTGGTGCTCACCTCTGTTAGCCATCGTTGCTGGTGCTGGTCGGTGCGCTGCTCTCCTCGTCAAGGCTCTCCTTCCCTTAGCATCCGGTGCTGCAGCCCGGGGAGATCAGGCACCGGAGTGAAGATGGGGGGGGCGGAGCTTCCCTGTGGACTTTTTCCTCTGTGCCTGCTGCTGCCGGAGAATACAGGAGCTGGCTCCGTCTCATGTCACTCCTCGGGGCTGGTCTCTGTACTCTCCGGCGGTCGGAAGAGGAAGGCTGCCCAGCGCTGGGGCGATCCATGACTCAGGAAACCAGGTAACCTGCAGGGAAGAAGAAGAAAAGAAGATTAGTGTTGGATTCAAGCAGGCACAGGGTTTAAATACCCCGCGCCTGCGCGAATCCTCCTCTCCACCCCCTGCCGCTTCCCACCCACATTGGTGCATGTGCAAAATTTGAATCCCTCGTGGTGAGGGGGAGGAGAGATGGCCATCTTGACTCCTAAACCTCTGAGGCACATCATACCTTATGTGAACGACGGCTTATCTTGGGGCTTCTGCCTTTCTTTAAAATACTTAATATTCCCCGCCATTTTTATTACAGGGGCCATGTTAGATGCTATCGCTGTGCCCCTTAATTGTAGGTTGTAAGTATGCTCTGTCACGGTTGTGCTCGCCACAAACCTGGGTCGGACCGTGTGGCTGAGGTGGGGTTGTATAAGCACCGACCTTAGACCGCGCAGGCTGATCCGGATTGCGCAGTTCGTAGTCGTACATAGCATGGTCGGGACTGGAGAAGGCAGTATCGTAAGTGGACAAGCCTGGGTTGGAGATTGGAGACATCAGGGTAAACGTTATTCAAGCAGGAGTTCGGCAACAGGTAGTCAGGTGTTCCCAGCTTTAGCTTAGTGAGCGGGTTTTGCGTGTGCGGCGACCATGGCCCATGGTACCGGTCTCAGGAAGGGATAAGTTGACCGGAGTGGGCACACTGCCTGGCAACACTGGAACACCAGTGCTTAAGCGCAAGAGTCCAGAACGAGCCTGTGCAAGGAGAGAGAGAGCTACAGACCTCAGGACTCATAGACCAACCTCTTCAAGGGAAGGGCAGCAGGCGTCAGGAAACTGGAAGCTGAAGTACGCACTTGAGAGTCCTCTGCTTCAGCACAGGAACCAGGACACGGCCTCTGCAATGGAGAATGAGCAGCAGGCCCCAGGAACCAGTAGATAGGCTCTGCTGTGGAAGGACAGCAGGCCTCAGGAGACAGGGAGCTGAAGTCAACACTGGAGAGTCCTCCGCTTCAGCACAGGAGCCAGGAACAGGCCTCTGCGTGAAACTAGCGGCAGGCCTCAGGAACGCAGGCCTTTATGAGAGAGTAGTAGCTGGCCTCAGGATACAGGATAATCAGGAAACACAGACCCCTGCATGAAGGGAAAGGTGTCTTTAAAGGTCAATGAACCAATAGCAGAAGGGGCATGTGGCAGAACTGCTTTAATGAGTGAACACAGGGTGGAGCTGTAGTTAATATCAGTAAATATCAGGAGCAGTGTTCCAGGGCTGCACAGGTCTGTAAGGCAAGGCAAACAGTAAACTAAGGTGCGGATCCGTTACAGTACCCCCCCCCCCCCCCCCTTCTCGTGAGACCTCTGGGCGAATAAGACCACTCATAGAGTTGGGGGACCTGGAATTGTTCCTGAATTGTCTAGGATTGGGAGTAGAGTCATGGTCCAGAGACTCGTGGGCACTCCTTTGCGTACCCCCACCCCAGGTGAGAACTGTGGCCAGACAGGGCCATCCATGGGTCTCGGGGACATTGAGTTGTTCCTAAAGTTTTTTTAGGCGGAAAGGGGATCCGTAAACGAGCAGTTCCTTGGCGAGTACTGTTTTAGGATATGATGGTGATGGTAGAGACACCCTTGGTACATGCTTGCCACACAAAATGGCTTGGGAATTCAGGACTGTGAACAACCAGGGGTTTCCGGGGCAGAAGAACCCCCACTGGGATCCCAGTCTTTAGTAAAGGGACCAGAGTTCAGGATATGCGGCATTGATAGTTGATCGAATCTATCAGGGCGACCTTCGAGGCATGTAGGAATTTGAGAGGGACTTCTCCTTCAGAGGTCCCCCAGGTAGTGGTCAGCGAGGGTATAGGATGGGTGGGAGTATTTCCAGGTATTGGTATGGAAGGTGACAAGGCAAGCAGTAAACCAGACATAGAGACCGAAATCTTGGGATATGTACAGAGTATTTCCAACACAGAGGCAATAACAGGGGCAACAGAAGGTTCCGAGGGGAATAACCATGAGTTCACAGAGGCAGAGAAGTAATCAGCAGTGGAGCTCCCAAATACTGGGGAACCCTCAGTGGGAGATAGTATAGTCTGGGGAGTAGGAATAGGCTTTGGGACTTTAATATCAGGAACTTGAGAATCAGGCAGTGCAAGGGTAGCGGAGGGAGGGGAGCTCGCAACAGAAGCTGAAATCTGTACTTCAGTGACAGGGACCTGATAGACTACAAAAGCAGCAGCGAGTAGAGGAAACAACTCCGGAGCTGGAGGCTCAGAATCCATAACAGGAACATCTAACAATGTAGGGGTACTGATAGGAGAACTAGCGTCTGGAGCTGGTACCTGGGAGTTAGTGACGGGTAATGAGGGAGTAATGATGGGGGTTAAAGAGACAAAAAGTGGTAAATTAGAACCGTGGAAACTCTTAATAGCAGAAACCTTAGAAGTAAAGGGAGTCTTATCCAAAACTGCAAGGGCCCTAACAACAGGGGTGCTTGTCATGACAAAAACAGAAATAGGCGTGTTTACTAGTGCAAACATTCTGATAACGGAACTCCTAGCCAGTGGTGAGGGTGTCTGGGTTTGACTAGTGAGAAAATCAGACATAGAGATTAGTGACTTAGAATCAATCACAGAAGTTCTAGGTTTGCTGGAGATGTGTGAGAAAGTATCCTTTAAGACAGGCGTTTTAATTTTTACCCCGAGTAACCCAACGGTTGCTGGAGCACATATAGATGCAGTGCTGAGGGACTGAGGTTTAGAAAGGGCAGGAAAACTAAATAGCTCAGATTTAAACACCAGGATTTGTAATATAGGCAGGGTGGTCTCAGACTGTACTAAGGGGGCGACAACAGATACGCTGATCCCTGGAGGGGTTGCTTGGGCAGAGAAATCAGGGGAACCACAAGCAAGGACGGCCTCTATAAAAAGAGATTCTAAATCTGAAGGAAGGATTTTACCACTCGGAGTAGCAGAACCGACAAGGCAAATTTCAGAGAGAGGGGAAACTGTGTGCAGGCTTCTAGCTAGCACATATGAAAAAAACTCACTTCTGAGTGAAAACAGTGTGTCAGCGAACATTCCTGGGAACCCCACATGAACTCCAGGAGGGGCATAATGACCACTGTACGCTTTTAACCCCACGTTTTGAGAAGAGGAGAACACAGACAGTACAAGGGGGGCAATCACAGCTGTACTGGTCTCTGAAGTGAGTATTGGTAAGGAGTGTCTGGGAAACCAGAAATGACCGCAGGTTCCATGACGTGTGGACTATGCGCTGAAGCAGGGATCACCACTCTCTGGGTGACAGACTGGTTCAGTGAAATACCCGGGAGTGGGAAGCCTGCGAGCAAGCTTAGGGAAAAACCTGGTACCTGAATACATTTAACTGGAATCAGAACTTTAGCCGAAGTTTCAGGGGGCACGGTAGCGGAAACTTGAGCTGAAGCAGGGGTTTATAGCAAAGACTAACTAAGGACTCCGCAACGTTAGGGGAGTCATTCAATGCAACCTCTGCTGTCGGACTTGGGGAATCATTCTCTGAGGTTAGAAAGGAGGCATTAACTTGGAGGCAAGATTCCGGCGCAACTGCGCATGACATAATCCACGAGGTCCCGGATGGAGTCAAAAAACTTTATTTGCACGTAACAACACCAGGGCTACACCACGATCTCCCCCTCTACGCGTTTCACCCTCTAGAATAGGGCTTCGTCTCCGAGACCAATAGCAGAAGGGGCGTGTGGCAGAACTGCTTTAATGAGTGAACACAGGGTGGAGCTGTAGTAAATATCAGGAGCAGTGTTCCAGGGCTGCACAAGTCTGTAAGGCAAGGCAAACAGTAAACTTAGGTGCGGATCCGTTACATGCTCAAATCAGAAATCGTTCTTATTGAGAATGACATCTCTCAGCAGCAAAACAAAGGTGGTTGTATATAGTCAGTGTGAGTCAGGATGTGTGATAATACAGTATGGCCTCTTTACCCAAGTTGTGGGGGATGTTAGTATAAAGACTTGAGACGTCGAGTGTAATCAATAAAGTATTAGGGTTAATTGAGTCAAGATGTCTGGAACAGATAAAGAAATCGCTTCAGTCCTTTAAGTCAGGTATGCGCAATGTGGGGGGCGCGGCTGTTACAGAGGCCCCACGCTACCCCGAAAGCATTTAAAATAAATGCCGGGCACCTTCCCTTCCAGCGACACGTCTCCATGGCAACCCGGTGTCAAATGTCGCCATGGGGTCACGTGATGTCACATTGCCATGGCAACGTGATGTCACTGTCACGGTATTTTACAGGATTATAATATACGCCAAATTAACTGGGTTGAATTGAATACGACTGTGATATAATAAAGAGATTTTATTCCTTAAAAGACAGTTGGACACACAATGTTGGACAAATAACAAATGGAATATATACACTTACTTAGGAAGGGGACAATGAAATAACCAAGGATTCAGGTTAGCAGTTCATCAGGCATCAGGTATGAGAATGAAGACACGAAAGACAATGGGCATAGAGCTTGCAATCATTATATGTGATTTGGGCTTTATCCCTAACATTGGGATTCAGGCATTGGAGAACAATTACCTGGGCCCAATTACCTTTTGCCAACTCACGTGGGAAGCAAGATAGTACCTGCCCACAGGGGTTGGCATTCCTCTAGTCAGAGATCCATTTCCTTAGCCCTACTCTAAAAAGCTGGCGTCTCCAAGTCTGCCAGATGGGGAGCTGGACAGGAAAACTCTGACTTTAGGTGTGAACTTAATCTGGGGGAGGTGAAGCTTTGATCAGGACAAGGCACACAGACACACCGGCGCCTGATGGCTCATTACAATTCCAAATGGCCAGGAACTTTTGCGGGCTAATTGGGTAGCCCTGACTATTCAGAAATATATCACAATTTATATATCAAAAATACTCAGTTCGGTTGATCTGAGAGGGCTGAAACCTGCCATGCAATCCTGTCGCAGGGGTCTCTGCCTCGTTGCCAAATTTCAGCCCTCCTGGTATTACCGAACCGGAGATAATGTTTTTAGGTCCAAAACCTCATGTTAAAACAGCAGCCTTCCTTTCGCCATTGATGTCAATGGCCGCGACCCACGTGGCTGGCGCGGCCCCTTCCCGTGGGTATTGCCCGTCAGACTTGGTTTGGGTCAAGATAGTAGCCTCCCAGGATCCAGGAATTGAATGAATTATTGTTCTAGCTGTTATACTTTTTGAGTAATGCATTTTTATACTTTTTACATATTCAAGTTCAAACCTCTGACCTAATTTCCCATGTCAATTGAGGGTTGATTGAACAGTAGCTACTTTCGGATGCTGCGGTTTAACAGTATCCCCAAGTAGCTACATTGTATCACAGAGGTGTCCCCTGAACCTTGAAAGAAGCTTTCGGGGAACGCTTATGTTAAAGCATAGCTCATTGCTTTTCAATGGAGGATCTTCGCATATACTCTTGGGTGCCATCTGGTGGTCTTTTACAGTAATTGCAACAGTCCTGTAAACTTTGCATTCTGTACCTCACTGCAAATGGTGGCCAAAAAGGCGGGAAGGAGCAAACAAAGGGTCATAAAATCAAATACATTTAACCCTTGCCCTCCCGACCTGATCCCAGTGTATATGTTTGGTGCAATCACGACACAGGGCTGGAACACATAAAACAAAGGGGAATACATTTTGTGCTGAAGCAGGGGACTGCAGAAATACATGTATACGATTCCATTAACCCCTCGCATCCTGCACAATTGTAGGGGCTGCCAGCTGGAGGGTGACCCCTTATTACAAGCCTGGCAAGCCTATCGTGACAGTCACATGACCCCGTGACTTCATTTGATGCCGGGTCGTGCAGAAGGTTCCTCCTCTCTCTTAATTGAGTTGCTCTTCCACCTCCCCCCTAAGGGAGATCACCAGCTTTGCCAGGTCCCTGGACACAGTGGGTAGTAGATTGTAATGGGCCACTCTGACCAGCAGAGCTTAACCTTGAACCTCACACTCCTTAGACAACTCTTCTGTAGATCTAGCCACACTAATGTTGGGCAGGTCTGTGTAATATATAGACTCCAGAAAAGACCCACCTCTGTGTCACTAACAGTGGACACAAAGCATGCTGTCACTTCCTTTGCTACATAAGACACTTCACCAGGGTTTGAGGGCAAACCTCCATGATAGGTACTTGCAACAGTGCCTTCTTACCAGGATTACTGCCAGCATGAGAGAGATCTGTACACCAATTTTAAACATGGCTACAATCTCCCCCTGGTGGAACCCAACGACCCGGGTGGGATCTAAATTTGCGGAACCTTCCTTCAGGTAGCACTGCAACACATAAACAAGATACTGCTGCGGCTGAGTTTATTCGAGCATTTGCCCGTTCTCGGCCGCAGCAGTAACCTGGCGCACGCCGGATTGTGCCGGGCGCACGCCGAAGACACGGAGGAGCGCCCTCCGATCGGGGCTTTCTCCCTCCCGCTGCCGGGTCCGCCGGGTCCCCCGGAACCCCCTGCCGCCGTCCCCCACATCGCGGGACACCAGGGCTCCCTCGGGAGCCCTGGACGCGCGTGCAGGGGGCGCAGGCACCCGATGACGCGTGACCGCGCGTCATCGCACGCCGAGGGAGTGCGGCTAGCGGAGCTAGCCGCACTCAAATAAAATGTGCCGCCTCTGTACATAGCATAGGAATACATTATTTCAAAACACATTTTTCTTCTGCATCACATCATTAAATTACCAGTTTGATTACAGCAGCACATAGAACCACTCCATAGGAGAATTAATCTAGTAATAATGCCTAGGGTCAGGTTTCTGCACCTCCCTTCCATTAGCATCCTTCACTGTAATGCTGTAAAATCTGGGCGGCCCATTTTCTGGCCTATTCTCCATCTTATGCATGAAAATGTTGCGCCCAACACTCCATACCCTCATAAGGTAACTGATTCTCTCCTCTGTCTTATACGGTGCGTGACCCGATTTAGACATAATGTAATCCTCAACAGTATCCCTCAGCCATGCATCCCTGTTATCCTCTATCTCCTGCATTAGAGGTTCAGGCACATACAGATATTCCAGACCATGAGACCTTTTGTACCTGGCAACTATTGCGCTCTCAGCCCTGCTGATGCGGATAAGCTTTTTATTACCTACCCTGCCTGGCAGCACCCACGACAATGGCTCTTCAGGAGCAACCACGTCATATAGTATGGACGACCCTCGGGGAGTAACTAGACTATATCGTACCATCTTTTTCTTAATTTCTCTAGGCGCTCCTTATCTGAGTACTCACCCTCATCCCACCAGTGGTAAACTATATCACTTATTAGTATGAATCATGTATGATCCAACAATGCCTCATACCCCTCAAACATAGGAGCCCACAATCTGGTTTCTTTCTCCACAGCCTGCTCTTTTACTGAGACTGATATATCACCTTCCTCCAGTCCTCCCCCAGAAGAAACTCCGGATGTCCCTGTGGACCTAGAATTGGACCCAAGGCGTTTAGGCCTACCCCTTACATTGGCATTGAAATCAACAGAATTCGCTTTTGACGACATGTCCAAAGCAATCATTTCCCTTCCCGATCCCTCATTGGAGGTAAAACATTCCCCCCAGTCCAGATTTGACCCAGTCCGTTCCTCGGAGGTATCCCGGGACTCCCCAGACCACCCTTGGCTAGACAATGACCCGGATGACGAGGTGACAGGGGCAGGGGTTTGAGCTATGGCCGGGGGCAGGGCAAAAAGGGACGCGTGCTGGCGATGCGGTACTACAATCCGCAACTTGGCAATACCTCGGCCGGTTCCAGCGGTTTGCATTTCAGGCTCACCCATCTCTCGGTTCCCAGGCTTCCGCATGGCCTGCCAACTCTTGCTCTTTTCACCTCCAGACGACCTGGAACAGCATGGCGGTCGCGAGGGCGCGGCTAGCTTCAAGCCCGTTCCGCTGTGTTCGCCGGAAGTGATGTCATCAATCTCGCTGGACGAGGCGCCGCCATCTTGGGTTGGGTTCCCCACCGGAACCTCTTCCTCCAGAACGACATCCGTCGCCGGAAGTGATGGTTCCTCTCGCTGCTCCGCTTGGGCCTTGGCTGGGCCTTCCTTCTCCGACGCCTCCATCGGAACCTGCGGGGGGTAAGGAGGTATCTTACCGCTCCATCAGCTTGCGATGGCGTCCTCTCTGCCTTCCGCACTGAGAGTCACCACGGCCGTGAAACTCATCCGCTCCGGTCGCACCAGCGCAGGTGATTGCGGACTTTCCACACTCTGTTTCGCTACATCACCGGTAAGTGGCAACTCTTTTCCAGCACCGCTGTAGTGGCCCACCGGTGTAAGGAATCCACTCCTGGCTTTGATTATAGCTTTGCAGACTTCTGCAGTTGCAAAAGCTTCCTCTGGCAATCAATGGCACGTGCTGTCTCATTGCAGCTTATGCCCGGTGCTCCATCATTGGAGGAATGCTCACACACCCTTCCCCTGTGATTGGATCTCCGCCCTTTATATGTTGGGCTTTGGCTCTGAATCAGTGCCGAGCATAAATCCTTCTCTGGACGTTACTGTCTCTGCCACAAGCCGCCCTGGCTTGTCTCCTTGTGTACTAAAATCTCTAGTTCTCATCCCTAGTTCCTATGTTCCTGAGGCCTGCTGCTAGTTCCATGCAGAGGCCCGTTCCTGACTCCTGTGCTGAAGCGTTGTTTAGCCAGCACTGGTACCTGCTGCATTCTCCTCTAGAAAAGGTTACCCTTTGTTTCCTGAGGCCTGCTGCTAGTTCCATGCAGAGGCCCGTTCCTAACTTCTGTGCTGAAGCGTTGGTTTCCCCGACGCTGCCCCGCAGTGTTCTTCGGCCAGCCTGCTGCCTCCCCCTGCTGAGACCGGCGTTATGGGCCGAGGCCGCTCCTCGCGCAGAGGCCACTCCCGCGCTCACGCTCCTAAGCTGAATCGGGGAACTCCTGACTACTGGTTGCCAAACTCCTGCTTGAATAACGACGATGCTGCCTTCTCCAATCCTGACCCTGCTACGTACGACTACGAACTGCGCACTCCGGATCAGTCTGCGTGGACTAACGTCGGTGATTATATAACCCCACCTCAGCCCCGCGGTCAGGTCCCGGTTTGTGGCGAGCACCGGCGTAACAGTATGCTCGGCCCCACAAAACCGGACCGCGCCGTGGCAGGGGTTGGTAAATATTTAACTGTATAGAAACACAGAAAAAGAAACCTCTAAAAAGCACTCAGACAAATGTATGCAAAATAATGACAGTAATTTATTAAATAAAAAAAACACTGAAAAAACACACACAGCTGACTGAAGAACCTGCCTAGCTAGACAGAACAAAATAAATAAATAAATCCCCAAAAAAACAAAATATACCATAACCAAATCAAACAAACTAAGAAAAGTATCCAGGAAGATACTTAGCTCCCCACAGGTAAGGCTCTGTAGTCTCTGGCAAGCAATATCCCCATCAGACAAAATCAACTTCAAAGGAAAAAATAAATTGTCCCAATAGAGTGCTAGCAGGCAGTGTCAGCAGCAGCAACAATAAAAAGTCCCACCAACGCGTTTCACCCACTAAGGCTTCTTCACGGGTGTTACTGAAGGCTGGGAGCAAGAACGCTTAAATAGGGCAATCATAAATGACGTTTTTCACGCCAAAAACCCTCCTTCAAAGGTGCAGATCGTATTGTGGTTGATTACTTCCTCCATTTCACATGGAGGCTATACCAGGGTCCAACTATGTGGCGCTATAGGCAGTCACTGTATGTATTGTATTTGCAGCTCATGGGCGATGGCTTAGTGACGTCATGATGTCCCACGAAAGCGGCTGACTACCACCTGAGCATGCGCATAGCAGACTGCAACTAAGGATGTCTCAGCTATACTCTCACCAGTGCAAAGATCAACAGAGTACTGTCTGCGAAATCCAATTTCACGCATGCGCAGTGCGCAACATAACGACAAGCTCCTATTCACAGTGAAGATTGCTCTGTACTGAGTTCGCTGCTCATAGAGACTGATGACATGCGCATTTCAGATTGCCTGAGATATCACCTCATATTGATGTAATCTCAGCTGCACTGTCACCAAAGTCAGAATCTCCAAGGCACTGTCGGCGAGATCCAAATTTTCGCGCATGGGCAGTGTATAACAAGACGGCGAGCTGCCATTCTCACTAGAGGCTGCTCCGTAATACAGCCGCTGCTCATGGAGACAGATGTCTACATATAAGTTACAATAAACATACTGCAAAGGCAATCAGAGTCCCAAACAGAGCAGATATATAGTGTTCCTTGTTAAGATTCCATCAGCTTTCCATGGGTCCTATAGATAATAGACATCAAAGGTATAAATTTAACCCCATCTGTGCCAATGGTAGTTGTATCCCCTACTGCTGTTGTGGGATCAAGCACACAATATGGTAGTATTGAATCTTCATAGCCGGGACAACCGTAAACTGCATATAAATAGCAATAATGATCTAGAGTAGTGGAGAGAAAGAAGAAGTGATTAAGATGCCAAATTAAAAAACAAACCATTCTCTGAACAAGAAATAGTAGACAAATGCAAAAAAGGGGGGTAGAGGGGAAAAAAAGGAGGGAAGGGAAAATACAGGATAAACTGGGATAGTGTGGCAGTAACTGTGAAAAACTATTAATAAATAAATTATAAAAAACAGTTGTAAACCTAAACCCCACAACTCACTCCCTCTAAAAAGACCTAACATTATAATTATTAGGTAATATAAAAAAACAGATAAAATAGAGGGGGGGGGGGGGAGAAAGGGAGGGGGGAAAAAGGGGGATGGGGAAAGAAACGGGGGTTAAAGGAGGCCATGAGTTGGGAAAGAGATAGCAGGTGGCATTACAGGAACATTGCAAATCCCAAATAGTCATTAAGACCATTTGGTAGCATAGTGCCTAAAGTGACAATCCACCTGCATTCATGTTGCAATAGTGCTATTTCAGTGTCTCCTCCACTTATCCCCAAGGAGACACGCTCTATCGCAAACGCAGAGAGTAGTGAATTGTCGGCATTGGGCTCCTGTAAAAAATGTTTAGCCACAGTTGTAATTTTTTTTAAAGATTCTAGTCCTTAGATGCTAGTTTAATGTTCCGACTGTGTTCCAATATTCTGAAACGAACTTCTCTAGTTGTCATCCCTACATACATTTTGTTACATGGGCATATCAGGCAGTATATGACCCCCTTAGATCGACACGTCAAAAATTGTTTAATCTTAAACTCTTGTTGTCCCTTGTAATCCTGGAAGGTAGAGGTTTGTTTTACGAATTTACAAGCAGAGCAGCCACCCCATTTAAAAAATCCTTTCATGTCAAAAGTTGACAAGAAGGTAGGGTTGGTATATGTCATATAGTGGATGTGAACTAACTTGTCTCTAAGATTAGGAGACCTTCTGCTTGTTAGCTCTACTTTGGGTCCAAGACGTTGCCTAAGGTCATTGTCCATCATTAGGATCGACCAGTGTTCTTGTAAAATATTACGCAGCTGATTCCATTGCTGGTTATATGTACCGATAACTCTTATTTTTTGGGAATCTGGTTCTTTCATTTTTGGTTTTAATAAAGATACTCTGGTCATACTTTTGCTGCGTTCATATCCTTTCCTGATTGCTGACTGACTGTAGCCTCTATTTTGAAACCTGTGTTTCATTTCTAATGCTCTTGCTTCAAAAGTAATAGGGTTTGAGCAGTTACGTTTAAAGCGAATAAATTCGCCAATCGGCACTCCCGAAATCTGATGAGCTGGATGGGAGCTTGTAGCATGTAGGATTGCATTGGTTGCAGTCTCTTTCCGAAATATGTCAGTGCTTAGGTGACCGTTGACGTCAATCGTAATACATAAATCCAAAAAATCGATCGATGTACTGTACAACTATGTTTGAAGGTTAGCCTAATGTTCAGGCTGTTGTGGTTGAGCACACAGACAAACTGACCAAAATCCTCCGCACTGCCCTGCCAGAGGATAAGGATGTCATCGATGTGTCTCAACCACAACAGAACCCGATCCGTCATAGCACTGTTGGCCTCAACGAAAACCACTTCCCGTTCCCACCAACCTAAAAACAGGTTGGTATATGAGGGGGCACATGCCGCTCCTATTGCAGTTCCCCTTAGCTGTAGATAAAATTTATTCTTGAACAGAAAATAGTTATGTTTGAGAATAAAAGACATCAACTCCATTAAAAAATCCACTAAGGGGCGTGATAGATTTGTCATTGAGAGGAACTTGTATGATTCCTCCAAACCGTCCTGGTGATGAATGGAGGTATAAAGTGCCTCCACATCACAAGTTGCTAAAATCACATTACCCTCAACAATAATGTCGTCCAGTCTCGATAGAGCATCCATTGTATCACGCAGGAAGGTAGGTAAGGTCTCAACTATGGGGTACAAAAAAGTGTCAATAAAGCGGCAGATAGGTTCACACAAACCCCCTATCCCAGCCACAATGGCCCTACCCGGTGGGTTTAGTTTTTTTTTTTATGTATCTTAGGTAGAATGTAGAACGTGGGTACAACTGGATGTTTAGATATAAGACTATTACAAATTTTAGATGTTATCGTACCCTGTGAGCATGCGCTCTCCAGGATACAGTCTAATTCCAACTTGAATTTTATTGTTGGATCCATATCAAGTTCGGAATAGCACTTGGTATCTCTCAGTTGTCTGAAAACCTCTTTTTCATATTGTACTTTTGGCCAGATCACCACGTTCCCACCCTTATCTGCCGGTTTAATTTCCACAGTAGTTATTCTGCTTAAGTCCGTTAAAGCCCTCCATTGTGGACCAGACAGATTATTGTAACCTGTCTTTTTAGGTAAATTTAATATGTCCTTTGTCACCAAATTCGCAAAGATTTCTATGCACAAATTTGTTTGTATAGGAGGGCAAAACGTTGATTTTGGCTTAAAGTTGGAGACCAAACTTAACTCATTCACTGTGCCCATAACAACCTGTGATGGGGAAGCAAAATCCTGCAGTAACTCACGCTCTTGTGTATTTAGGACCAAATCATCCTCGCTTATAGTCTCCTCATTACTGGGTAACTTGTTGAAGTGTTTTGTAAGGAGCAGTTTGCGGCAAAATAAATTTAAATCCTTGATCCAATCAAACTTATTAATGTAAAATGTGGGAGAAAAAGATAACCCTTTCCGAAGAACATATTTCTGTTCCTCGGAAAGTATCACATCAGAAAGATTAATAATTGTTAATTCGTCACTCACCACTTGGCATGTTTGCCCCTTTTCCTCTGTCTGTAACCGTATCGCACTCTGTCTCTTAACTGACGACTTCCCACGCCTTGTCCTCCTGGCGACTGATCTTGTCCTTGGCTCTGTCCTAAAAAAGATGATGGACCTGCATCTCCTTCTATTGAGTGCCTGGAGTCGTAGTCTGAAGAATCTATATCTGTTGATGTAGCACCGGATACAGCAGCTGTATTAATTGGATGTTGGGGTCTTGGTTTTTTGGCAGTTCTCTTGCCATGTTGCCAGTTGTAAACTTTATCTGTTTGGTATTCGACAGAATCACGATTAAACTTGAACTTCTTACTGTAACTTCAATAATTTCATTTTCATATTTCACAATGTCTTCCTTAATTGTTTTAACAAATTGCAGATCGTTAGATTCAAGGGTCTTTTGTATTGACTCTATTTCAAGAGATACTTCCTTGAAAATATTAGAATCATGTTCAATAAGAATTGACATTAACTCAAATGAACAATTGGAAAGTACTCCCTCCCATCTGACTTTGTGATTTGGATCACTGAATTGGAAGGCAGGGAAAGTTTTTATTCTAAGACCCCTAGGTATCAGTTTGTGATCAAGGTATTTCTCTAAGGCAGTCTTATTCCACCATATTCTAGCACGCTTACGCATCAGTGCATTCAGAAGTTTAATGTTGTCCCTCCCCACAGCTGAAACCGGTTGTGGTGCCTGTATGTGGCTGACATCAGTCATAAAGAATATTTCGTCAGCATTTTTTAAACGCTCTTGCTCTCTAGCATTAAAATCCATTATTTATTTATGATTTAAAAAAACTATCAAATAGTATTATATGGGTGGAGCAGGTATTCTCAGAGCACTGATAGACAGTAACAATATATATCATACACAGAAAATGAATACCGCATCAACTCCCATTAAATATATCCATCCAGCTCATCAGATTTCGGGAGTGCCGATTGGTGAATTTATTCGCCTTAAACGTAACTGCTCAAACCCTATTACTTTTGAAGCAAGAGCATTAGAAATGAAACACAAGTTTCAAAATAGAGGCTACAGTCAGTCAGCAATCAGGAAAGGATATGAACGCAGCAAAAGTATGACCAGAGTATCTTTATTAAAACCAAAAATGAAAGAACCAGATTCCCAAAAAATAAGATTTATCGGTACATATAACCAGCAATGGAATCAGCTGCGTAATATTTTACAAGAAAACTGGTCGATCCTAATGATGGACAATGACCTTAGGCAATGTCTTGGACCCAAAGTAGAGCTAACAAGCAGAAGGTCTCCTAATCTTAGAGACAAGTTGGTTCACAGCCACTATATGACATATACCAACCCTACCTTCTTGTCAACTTTTGACAAGAAAGGATTTTTTAAATGTGGTGGCTGCTCTGCTTGTAAATTCGTAAAACAAACCTCTACCTTCCAGGATTACAAGGGACAACAAGAGTTTAAGATTAAACAATTTTTGACGTGTCGATCTAAGGGGGTCATATACTGCCTGATATGCCCACGTAACAAAATGTATGTAGGGATGACAACTAGAGAAGTTCGTTTCAGAATATTGGAACACAGTCGGAACATTAAACTAGCATCTAAGGACTTAGAATCTTTAAAAAAAATTACAACTGTGGCTAAACATTTTTTACAGGAGCCCAATGCCGACAATTCACTACTCTCTGCGTTTGCGATAGAGCGTGTCTCCTTGGGGATACGTGGAGGAGACACTGAAAGAGCACTATTGCAACATGAATGCAGGTGGATTGTCACTTTAGGCACTATGCTACCAAATGGTCTTAATGACTATTTGGGATTTGCAATGTTCCTGTAATGCCACCTGCTATCTCTTTCCCAACTCATGCCTCCTTTAACCCCCGTTTCTTTCCCCATCCGCTTTTTTTCCCCTCCCTCCCCCCCCCCCCTATTTTATCTGTTTTTTTATATTACCTAATAATTATAATGTTAGGTCTTTTTAGAGGGAGTGAGTTGTGGGGTTTTAGGTTTACAACTGTTTTTTATAATTTATTTATAAACAGTTTTTCACAGTTACTGCCACACTATCCCAGTTTATCCTGTATTTTCCCTTCCCTCCTTTTTTTTCCCCTCTACCCCCTTTTTTCCATTTGTCTACTATTTCTTGTTCAGAGAATGGTTTGTTTTTTAATTTGGCATCTTAATCACTTCTTCTTTCTCTCCACTACTCTAGATCATTATTGCTATTTATATGCAGTTTACGGTTGTCCTGGCTATGAAAATTCAATACTACCATATTGTGTGGTTGATCCCACAACAGCAGTAGGGGATACAACTACCATTGGCACAGATGGGGTTAAATTTATACCTTTGATGTCTACTATCTATACGACCCATGGAAAGCTGATGGAATCTTAACAAGGAACACTATATATCTGCTCTGTTTGGGACTCTGATTGCCTTTGCAGTATGTTTATTGTAACTTATATGTAGACATCTGTCTCCATGAGCAGCGGCTGTATTACGGAGCAGCCTCTAGTGAGAATGGCAGCTCGCCATCTTGTTATACACTGCGCATGCGCGAAAATTTGGATCTCGCCGACAGTGCCTTGGAGATTCTGACTTTGGTGACAGTGCAGCTGAGATTACATCAATATGAGGTGATATCTCAGGCAATCAGAAATGCGCATGTCATCAGTCTCTATGAACAGCGAACTCAGTACAGAGCAATCTTCACTGTGAATAGGAGCTTGTCGTTATGTTGCGCACTGCGCATGCGCGAAAATTGGATCTCTCAGACAGTACTCTGTTGATCTTTGCACTGGTGAGAGTATAGCTGAGACATCCTTAGTTGCAGTCTGTTATGCGCATGCTCAGGTGGTAGTCAGCCGCTTTTGTGGGACATCATGACGTCACTAAGCCATCGCCCATGAGCTGCAAATACAATACATACAGTGACTGCCTATAGCGCCACCTAGTTGGAACCTGGTATAGCCTCCATGTGAAATGGAGGAAGTAATCAACCACAATACGATCTGCACCTTTGAAGGAGGGTTTTTGGCGTGAAAAACGTCATTTATGATTGCCCTATTTAAGCGTTCTTGCTCCCAGCCTTCAGTACCACCCATGAAGAAGCCTTAGTGGGCGAAACGCGTTGGTGGGACTTTTTATTGTTGCTGCTGCTGACCCTGCCTGCTAGCACTCTATTGGGACAATTTATTTTTTCCTTTGAAGTTGATTTTTTCTGATGGGGATATTGCTTGCCAGAGACTACAGAGCCTTACCTATGGGGAGCTAAGTATCTTCCTTATTTTCTCCATCCTTATGACACATGTATTTGGGTCACTGAAGTGCTTTTCCTCAATGTCTAGACACTGCTATGTACTATATGTTTAGCCTTATAACTATAGGTCTCTGTCTAGTGATATTCTGCATACTGGTATAGCATACCCATTTATTCATTTTTCTTTTTTTGTTTATTTTTCATTATATCATATGTGTTTCATTAGAGGTTAATTATTTCTCAGTATCCATATTTATGCCGGCCGGCATCTTTTTTCATCATGGGAACTCAGTCCCCATGGTGATCAATTAGTATTTTCTGGATACTTTTCTTAGTTTGTTTGATTTTTTTTATGGTATATTTTGTTTTTTTTGGAGGATTTATTTATTAATTTGTTCTGTCTAGCTAGGCAGGTTCTTCAGTCAGCTGTGTGTGTTTTTTCATTGTTTTTTTTTATTTAATAAATTACTGTCATTATTTTGCATATATTTGTCTGAGTGCTTTTGTTTTTTCTGGTTTAGATAGGTTAAGACATTGCATATATTTAATGGAGTTGATACGGTATTCATTTTCTGTGTATGATAAATATTTAACTGTACCTATGTCCCAGGCTGTGGACCAGTCCCTGTTTGGAAAACCATACCTGTTTGAGAGACTGCCTCCGCCTGAGAGTGCGTTCATGTATAAAGGTTTAACCCCTCAGGAAAGACTGATCCGCAACGAACTCCTTACTAGA
Organism: Ascaphus truei; assembly: GCF_040206685.1. Classification (NCBI taxonomy): domain Eukaryota; kingdom Metazoa; phylum Chordata; class Amphibia; order Anura; family Ascaphidae; genus Ascaphus; species Ascaphus truei. The sequence continues at coordinate 33,665,956 of NC_134497.1, read as the reverse complement.
TCTCAGCAATTTAAGGTGGAAAGAAAGTCTCAACAGGCCCTGCTCTCTCAACGGCACCTTATTTTTTCCACCTCAGATCGTAAGACTCTAGATCAGATTCTAGATGCCGCCCATGTGTTGTACCAAGATTTTGACCTAATCTTAAGTGAGCGAGACCCTCTTCTCGCTGCCTACGCACTTTCTAATCACAATTTATTTTCTGCCAGCCCTGTTACTAAACCCGTGTGGTTACCACCCCCTCCTAAAGATGACCAAGTCGTCCCATTATCACTGCCCCCTAAGGTTGAAGCGGCCACGGTCTCTAGCCCTGATTGCACCTCCCGTTACTTAGACCCCAAGGATATGTTTGCGTTAACCCCTTCTAATCAGGCCTATGAGTCCACCCACTGTAAACCCCTGCATCCCCCAGGTCAGTGTGTCTTCCCTAGCACCAGTATATGAACCCTGTTTGCCCTCTCTTTCTAACCCAGAATTTCTAAGCTCTGTTCCCGAGGTTTTTTCTGTTTTAACCCCTGCTAGTCTGCTCTGTGAGGTCCCCATTGTTAACCCTTGTATTCCGCAGACTAATGTTAGGTCCAAAGGGCAAGAGGCTGAACCCCATATGACCCCACTCTCGGAGACTAGCTTCTCTTTCTCTGATTCTCAGGTATAGCCTAACTTAACCCTTGAGGTTTTTCCTGTGTTAACCCCTGCAGGTCAGCCCTATGAACCTCCCTTGGTAAATCCCTGTAGTCCGCCAGTCAAGGAAACCTCCTTAGCTTCAGAGGATAAACCCCTTATGTCCCCAATTTCAGAGACAAATCTCCCTTCTGGTTCTCAGGTACTATCTGCCTTAACCGATGTAAATTCTTTCTGCCCTCAGGCTAATGTGTCTTTCTTTGCATCAGAAAATGAACCCTCACGTCTCACTGCAGGGGTTGCACTGAATGACTCCCCTAACCCTCAAGTTGCTGGGCCTTTGGATACTCCTTGCTATAAGTCCCCTGACTCAGCTAAGATTCTCGGGGCTACGCCCCCTGAACTTTCGGCAATAATACTGGCTCCAGTTAAAAGTATTCTGGAACCGTTTGTTTCTATAAGCCTGTTCATAGGATCCCCACTCCTAGGTATTTCGCTGACCCCCTCTGTCACTCAGAGAGCTGAAATCCCTGCTTCTGAGCATAGACCCATTTTCATGGAATCTGTAGTCGTTTCTGATGTCCCAGACACTCTTTCCCAAATACCCACTTCAGAGACCAGCACAGTTGTGGTTGCCCCCCTTGTACTGTCTGTGTTCTCCTCTTCTCAAATTCTAGGGTTAAAAGCGAACAGTACATATTATAGATGAAAAAAAGGTAGCGCTATATCCCAAAAATTAGGCTGGCTGCCTATGATATAACCCTGACCCCTGGTCAGGTAATAAAAGTGGAACAAAAAGTTATATCTATGGCGCTCTGCACTAATATGTAAATGTGATAAATAAATGACAATATACAACCCGTATCACGGATGTGGCCCGTCCATTGAGGTGCTCTACGTGGTGATAAAGTACATGAAAAGATAAAGAATCATCGCATAATACTGCAACAACAAACAACTGACATACAACTCACACCTAATACTAGACAAACGCTGAGAACAACAGGTGACAATTAATAATATAAACACATTTAATTATGACATATTATGGATAAAAAGACATATAAAAATACATAAAAAAGGTCCCAGCAGGACACTCGAACTCAGGTGGGGGTACCTGCTTACCAGAGGCAAGAAGGCCCCTCCTTTTTGAAGGATCAGGTTTTCAAATTTAAAACTCCCTTTACCCCTGATTTGTAAACCTGCAGTCCCTTCTCACTGTAGTTAAAAGTTCTCCAGCAGCCGCTGAGTTAAGCTCTGCCGCTACTAAATCTTCTGTTGTAGAAGAAACCTTCCCTAGCTCACTTCCGTTTGTCCTATCAGTTATGCCTGTTCCCAATGATTTTCCTCCTCTGTCTCTGAGTGTTGCTATTCCTGTCTAAGTCTGTTTCCTCGGAACCGGTGGCAGCTATTAGCCTCCCTTCAATGGCCCCTCAGGATATCACTTCAGAGTTCAGCATATCTGCCCCTGATCCCTTACTACGCTCTGAGTCTCCCCTTACGGCTTCTAGAGTCTCCCCAGCACTTCCTGTGTTAACCCTTGGCTTCTCTCTGATTCCTGAGGTAGAGCCTTACTGCCTGCTCTTCACCTCTGCGGTAGTCTGTGAGATGCCTATCACCTTTACTAAAATTCCTGTTTTGCAAGGTATTTCTCCTATTAAGTCTGTGATACCTGCAATTCCTTTAATTGGTTTGAAGACCCCTGTCACTGACTCTCCCATGGAGTCTGATGCCCTCACTAGGGATTCTCAGGGATCCAATTCTGAAACAAGCACAATGTCCTCTGATTTTATTACAGTAGTTAGTTCAGTTCCTGCTGGTTCTCAATCAACCACTTCAGTGACAAGCAAGATGTCCCTTGTTTCTATTGGAAAGTCTACCCCAGTTTCTTTCACGGATCATGCCACAGCCTCCGGGATGATTAAAGATGACTTTAAGTCTGGGATGTCCACTCCTTTAATAATACTGTTTCAACCTGATTCGCCCACAGTATTCGGGGTATCCACTACTGACTGCAAGTTAACTACCACGAACTCAGGGGTATTGCATTTGGACCATTCAGTAATACCCGCTGTGTCCGTTTTTTCAAAAAAACCCGTCTTTAAGATGGACTTATATTTCCCTGTGTCTCCCACAAGACTTGGGGTACTTACTATTGATTGTCCTGTCGCAAAACTAGGGTTACCTCTCAGGAAGGTGCCTGGAGCTACCGATGTTAAGAACCCTATGTTTAAAACAGTAATATTTCGCATTGCTTCTCCCACAGTATCTTGCGAGACCTGGGTACCTGGGACCTCCACTCCTAAGCCAAGCTCTAGTTCTCTGTTTTCTTTCTCTGTGTTGGAGGTACCCAGCTTTAACCCCAAGACTTTTATTCCTAAGGCTGATGCACCGCTTACCCGCCTTCCTGTTATTTTGGATAAGATCTGTTTTCTCTCCTTTCAAACAGACTCCTTACTCGCAGGTCTCTGTGCGGTGCCTAAAGTGCCCTTTCTGGATGGCATTTGGCCTTTCTCTAAAACGAAGACACCCTTACTGGACCTCGTCACTTTACCTGAAGCGTCTGTCCCTGTTCTCTATGGGTCCACTATGGGTATAGACATGCTGTCCCCTACTGTCTCCTTGATGCTTACTATGCCCTTCGCCAAGGCCACAACTTCGGATTTGATTCTCTCTAAAGATCCCAGACCAAAGGAGGCGGACCCTTCTTCAACTGCCAGTACCACGACCAAGAATTGCGTATACACTGCTACAGACTCTCTCGAATTGCTTGGGATAGCAACCCTGCTTTGTATCAAGAGTACCGCGTCAATAGTTTGCAGTGAACCCTCCTGCCCCATTCCCTCGCTAATCACCACCCAGAATTCCTTAGAAGCTAAAGACTCTCGCAACTTCCTTCGTGCTGATTCCACCAAAGCCTTTGCCTTCTCTGAAGGTCCCTCTGCCATTTTTGTCCGACAATCAGTGTCCTGTGTCCCATACTCTTGGACTATTAATATGCACCGGACACCTGGCTGCTGCCCTTCTGATGTCCCTATTCCAGAGTCCACTGGTCCCATTGCCCATGTACCAAAAACCGCAGTGCCACCACTGTCCTTTGCGGCACTCGCCAATGTACACCTGGATTTTGGACCTAAATCTCACCTGAGACACTTCAGGAACAACTCAATGTCTCCCAGACCTATGAATGGTCCTGTCCACCCAGGCTTCTCACCCAGTGGTGGGGGTACTGTAAGGAATCCCAACAAACCGTGGGCTTTCAATGCCACCTCTCGCCTAAGGAGGTTTAGAAACAACTCCAGGTCCCCCAAATCTGTGATGGACCCTGTTCGTCCGAAGGTCTCACCTGAAGGGGGGGAGTGGTACTGTAAGGAATCCACTCCTGGCTTTGATTATAGCTTTGCAGACTTCTGCAGTTGCAAAAGCTTCCTCTGGCAATCAATGGCACATATGCTGTCTCTCATTGCAGCTTCTGCCCTGTGCTCCATCATTGGAGGAATGCTCACACACCCTTCCCCTGTGACTGGATCTCCGCCCTTTATATGTTGGACTTTGGCTCTGAATCAGTGCATAGCATAAATCCTACTCTGGACGTTACTGTCTCTGCCACAAGCCGCCCTGGCTTGTCTCCATGTGTACTAACCTCTCTAGGTCTCCTCCCTAGTTCCTAAGTTCCTGAGGACTGCTGCTAGTTCCATGCAGAGGCCCATTCCTGACTCCTGTGCTGAAGTGTTGTTTAGCCAGCACTGGTACCTGCTGCATTCTCCCCTAGAAGAGGTTACCCTTCGTTTCCTGAGGCCTGCTGCTAGTTCCATGCAGAGGCCCATTCCTGACTTCTGTGCTGAAGCGTTGGTTTCCCCGACGCTGCCCCGCGGTGTACTTCGGCCAGCCTGCTGTCTCCCCCTGCTGAGACCGGTGTCATGGGCCAAGGCCGCTCCTCGCGCAGAGGCCACTCCCGCGCTCACGCTCCTAAGCTGAAGCGGGGAACTCCTGACTACCTGTTGCCGAACTCCTGCTTGAATAACGACAATGCTGCCTTCTCCAATCCTGACCCTGCTACGTATGACTACGAACTGTGCACTCCGGATCAGTCTGCGCGGACGAAGGTCGGTGATTATATAACTCCACCTCAGCCCCGCGGTCTGGTCTCGGTTTGTGGCGAGCACTGGCGTAACAGCCGGTAGGCGCATCACCACCGATTCGGGCTTGCCTGCTCCTCGTCCGACGAAGCAGACTCCGACGCTGGTAGTGGCACTTCCGCAGGGGACCGACAGCGAGGTTCCGGGTTCTCGCTGCGGTTGCAGGCCCCAATTTCTTTCCTCTCCGGTGCTATCATTAGCAGGGATCCCCATTCTCCGGGATCAGCTTTCTCTGTCTTGACTTTGGGCGAGGCTCCAGCTGTCAGCTTGGCTGTCTTTCCTCCCGCCTCTGCGGCGTGCCCAGGCACAAAGGACTCCACGGCCCATAGGTAATGTATGCCACACTGGGGGCATCTTGCCGTGGTGCTGGCTTCTCCGCCTGGCAACCTGCACTGCATGCACAGGCACTGCAATGTTTCTTTGTCCCCAGATTTCACTCCCAGGAAGCCTCCTGGCAATGAATAGAGGTGTACCGCAATGTCCATCTCGTTCTTTGTAGTACTGGTTAAGGGAGACACTTTGCACAGTGGTCTCTCCTGTTCACCAGCTCCTCGCAACTGAGGGGCAGGAAGCGCACATCCAGCTCCTCCCTCAGCTAGCTCCACTCTCAATTGGCAGATACAGGGACCCCTCCCCCTGGTAGATATTAGGGGAGGGTCCCTCAGGTTCACTTGATGACCCAGAATTGGCTCTGAGTCTGTCACAGACCAGGAGGGCGCGGCCCCAGCTTTCGTGCCACTTCCCCCAGCACGGTGGGGTTCTCTATTTCCCGCCAATCCCGGCCAACTTCTTGCAATCTGAGTATTTGCAGAATTCTCTTCAATCGGCCCACGCGGTCTCCCAGGGAAGCAGGAACCGCCGTCTTGGTTTACATGCCCATTCACTTTAGCAACTGAGGTAGATACTTGTCTAGGGATCACCGACTGGCAATCTGATTCTCCATTCTTTCCGCACATAATAGTAATATCCTCCACACTATCCTCCAGGGTAGCACCCGGGGATCCTAGGCAGGACAAAAACGGCGCGGCCACAGCCTTGGTGACACTCCATAACATACTTGCAAAAGTCCCTTCTGTAGCTCGCTCCTCTGGGGTATACACACCACGTGCACTCTCTCGCCATCTTGGACTCTCCGCACCGCGCGGAACTTCACTACTTGTGGTCGCCATCTTTACTTGATAATTGCTATCGCACATGGTGCTCCTCTCTGCTGGGCAGCCGCCATTTCGATGCAATAAAGAATGCCAGTGCGAAGAGACTTCCGGTGACGTCGATGGCAATGGCGGCTTGAGGGAGAAGCTCCCGAGCCCTCCACATGAATAGTTGTATAAAAAGCATAAAAACGAGATAAAAACATACAGAAAAAGAAGGTGTATTTTACTGTACCTCCGACGGTTGGCTCCGGTGCTTTGCAGGGACCTGGGGTATCAGGTTCCGGAGAGCGGCGTCGGAGACCTGCCGGTGAGCCCCTGCCCCTGGCGCGCGCCCTGCCCCTCTGCAGCCTGCGGCATATAAGCCTTCTGGAGAGACCGAAGAAGAGAGTCGGGAGACACTGTAAGCCCCGAGGAGTTGGGAGGAGAGAGGAGTCGGCGGTGCTCGAGAACGGCCCCCGGCCCCCCCGTGGAGTGCGGGGATCACCTGCTGCGACTGCCGGAGGCTAAGTGGAGAGACCGGAATGAAGCTTCCCCAGACACAAGCCCATCTTCCCCCCCAAGGACGGCAGGAGACATAAGAAAGGGAAAAAGGTAATATCCAGACCTAGAGCTCTGTCGGGGGAGAAAGAAAGCAGGGAAGGAAGACATAGGCCCCAGTGGCGTGGTGAAGGGGCAGGGGGCAGCCATCTTGGAGGGTCTCCACGTGGAGGCCCTAGTGATACACAGGGGTGCCTAAGAACTATTCATAAAAGTACTAATTGGGCTGAGAATCTCACCCAAAAGCAGGGGGATATAGCGGAGCCCCCCGGGCTATGAGCAGGAAGGCAAAAAATCCTGCCCAGCAGAGTGTGAGTAGCTACTTCAAGCTGGCGAACAAACCCCCTGCTAGAGCTGAAATGAGCAAAAATGGAGACCCGACGCGTGGCCCGGCGGGCACCCCAGAAAGACCCGAACGCAGCACTGAGAAGGAGATACAAAACATGCTACCAGACGCAACAAAAGCATATCTGGAAAAATTATTCATAAGAATGCGTATGGGGTTTCAGGAGGATCTGGCCAGAGCTATTACAGAGCTCAAAACTGAAATGAACACCTTAAAAGAGAAAACAAATACTGTCCAGAAAAAGATAGAGGATGTTGAGCAGTCTTACTCTCTTGCGGAGGATGAAATAAATAGACTAAACTGTGAGATTCAGGCCTTAAAACAAAATGCGGAGGAACAGGAGAATAGGGACCGCCGACAAAATCTCCGGGTGCGGTACATCCCAGAGTCTGTTGAGCCGAGTCAACTGCAGCCCTACCTGAAAGAACTTTTCACTAATCTGGTCCCTGAGTTTACTCCAGACAGTTGGAGCTGGATCATGCGCACAGGACCCTGGGCCAGAAATCGGAGGACCCCAAGAGAGCCAGGGACGTAATAATCCGTTTTCACTCCTACACGTCAAACGAAAAAATTCTCACAGCCCGCAGAGAAAGGGGGGCCATACAGTTCCACAACTCCCACCTAGAAATCTATAGTGACCTGTCTAAGGCAACAGTGGACAGACGAAGGGAAATGAAACCCCTGACGCAGACATTGCGGAATCATAAAGTGAGGTACAGGTGGGGGTTTCCTTTCAAGTTGGTGGTGCAGAGAGGAGGGAAGTTCCATGCGGTATCTTACATGGAGGATGGTCCCCGATTCCTGAGGGAACTGGGTCTGCAGCACAGAGAAGGAGAGGAAGATGAAGCGGAGCCTGACGATCTGAGGAGGAACAGAGCAGCCAAACATAGGCAAAAACCCCAAGGACCTCGCAACGCTTGGCTTCCCAGAGGACCCTAACGCAAGAAGAGTGAAGAAAAACAGCTGAGCAGCATCTATTTCTTCTTATCTTCTGACCCGCAGAACTAAAGAACCTCCTTACACAGTCCTCAACCTGTCCTAGTTCCAGATCAGACAGAACCCTCTTCTCAGGTCAGCACTCAAGCCTCAGAAAACAGAGTCCTGTGAAGTCTCGGGACATTATGACTCTCGGTGAGCAGGGAGCTTTAGATAAAGAGGCAAAAAACTCTCAGAGGAGGACAAAAGAGAAAAGGGCCAGGGAGGAGGGAGGGAGAGCGGGGAGAACAAAGACACTTAAGTCTGGGTTGACTATGTTCAAAGCAAGGTTTAAGGTTAAAGTTAGAATGTTAAAATGTTTATATTCTTAAAACAGGGAATATAGGGAAGTTCTGCCCTAGAAAAAGCTATACAAAATATGGAATGTTGATGCAATGAACTTTTCAGTGTTTTCTCAACAGGTTGAGTGTTTCTGATCCTCTGGCACGATTTTGTGGCCAAGCGGAGGAAGTGGTATATTCAGATCTCTCCCATGCTTGGAGAAAGGGATAAGTACAGATATAGATACCATGGGTTTAGAGGCCCTAAGGGACCAAAGAGTTTGCACTAGGCCCAAACAGGTACCACTTGTTGTCAAGAGTTATGTTTTATATTGTTCAGGTTGATTTTACTAGCCCTATTGGAGGGCTCTGGGCGGCCCCAACGGTTGCCGGGACACGACATATTGAAAAGTCTCCAGAGGGCTCTATGCCCAACTCTCTCACCCTTAGCGTGGTGGGGGTCTCTACTCCAGGGCTCATTTGTAGCCCACCATTTCTTTTCTTTTTCCTCCTGCTTGTTCTCTACCCTATCCCACCCATGTCACCCCTGTTCCCCTCTCCCCTCCCATCCTAGTCGACATCATCCAAGTAAGACCTGGAAGATTTAGAGGGTTAAAGAGTTCCTGTTACCCGCAAAGGTTATATATAGGGAAACCTAGCAAGGAAAAGAATAGGATCCCCCTTCAACTTGGGAAAGTGGAGGGAGTGCAAGATTCTCCTCTCTCAAAAAAGAAAAAATGGCCAGTAAAACATCCATAAAAATACTGTCTCTAAACGTTAAGGGGTTAAACTCAGTAGTAAAGAGAAAACTAGCCCTGCAAGAACTTAAGAAAACGAATGAAGACATATTATTCCTCCAAGAGACTCATTGCAACACCTCGTCCCCCAAAAATACGTTTTCTAGAATTTTCCCACACTCAAACTACGCCTCATATTCAGTAAAAAAAAGAGTAGTAGCAATACTTTTTAAACACAACACCCCGTTTATTTTAGACAAAAAAGTTGCCGACCCAGAAGGTAGATATTTAATCCTGTACGGTTCTCTTTCAGGGGTTAAAATAATTTTGATCAAAGTCTACGCACCAAATGAAGGCCAGTCAAAATTTCTGAGAGATTTATGCGAGAGCCTGCCTGCGCAGCACAATACTGCATTACTCTTAGCAGGAGATACAGTATGAACATGGTAGCAACTCCAGAACAGGATAGAGCAAGTGTAACACGGAAAAAAATGCCAAGGAATTTAGAAATATACTAAAATAATTCTCACTAACTGACATCTGGAGGGTGCAGCACCAGGGGCAGAGGGATTAAACATTTTACTCGCCCCCACACCAGACCTACTCGAGGATTGACTATTTCCTAGGTATCAAAGACAATCTACAAGCATCCTCCCAGTCAGATATAAGAACAGTATCATGGTCTGACCATGCTCCTGTCTCACTGGTACTCTCTCTCCCCTTCTCTAAAAGTGCCCCTTCTTCTATAACTGGAAATTAAACGACTAATTATTAAACGAAGCAGATATAGTAAAGGATATTAAACACAAACTCAGAGATTACTTTGCGCTGAATAAGTGCTCAGTAGAGTCACCAGCTATGCTATGGGAAGCCTATAAGGCCACAATAAGAGGAACTATTATTTCCATAGCATTGTATAAGAAAAAAGCTAAACAAAAACTATATAATGAATTGGCGGAGAAAGTACAGCTCCTGGAACAAAAACATAAAAATAATCCCTCTAAAAATGTATTCAAATTATTAGACAAAACTAGATCTGAACTTAAACAGGTCCAATTAGATGAGGTGGAGAGAGTGTTAAGGTGGACAAAACAAAAGTATTACGATAAGGGAAACAAAGCAGATCGGCTACTAGCATCCAAATTGAGAGGTCTAAGAACCAAGTCACAAATTGCAGCTATCCGAACTAAGGCTGGAGATAAAACATTTGATGAGAAGCAGATAGCAAAAGAGTTTTCGGATTTCTATTATAAATTGTATAACTTAAATTTCCCGAAGAACCAAACATCAGGTTTAGAAGCCATCTCCAGATATCTAGAAAAATGTAAGCTCCCTGAACTGCCAGAAGGGAATGCTTCAGAATTAAATAAAGAAATAACTCAAGAAGAACTATTAGATGCTATCGCCCAATTGAAAGCTAGTAAAACGCCAGGCCCAGATGGCTTCCCAAATCAGTATTATAAGAAATTTAAGATGATACTAACCCCATATTTGCTAGATGTATTTAACTAGTTTCTAGGTGGAGAGGCCGTCCCGACATCTATGTCCAAAGCAAACCTACAAAGAAAAAGGATTGGCATGAGACTGCAACGTCCCAAAAATAAGCATCATCAGCTCTCCAGAGGGTTGAAGGAATAAAATAGTTTAGTAAACTACATAAAAAACAAAAAACAACAAACAAAATACAACAGAAAAACCTCCTACACGTTTCAGGCTCTAAAAGCCCTTTCTCGAGGAGTATAGTTGGGACTGTGTGTTAAGCACTCTAATATAGCCCCTCCTGTGTACGTGGAAAGCAGCTGAAGGCAATTGCAGTAAGTTATAATCACACCCGTTGCTATGACAGTAAAGGACACACACTTCAAAATATAATCTGAATCATTGATGTTAAATAAAAAATACATGTTGTAATAAAATATGATATATCAACATTGTAAATGAATCTTGATAAAGATATAAAGTGTTCCAAATCTATGATGTACAAAGAAAAAAATTGTTTAAGACAAATAGCATAAAACAAAATACATATCTGAAGAAAACAATTATTTCTCCTGTCTAATGCAACAAATGTAATACATCAAGGACATCTTAGAAAAGAGAAAAACCCAATACATAATATGATATTAGCTAAGGGAGATTAGCAACTTATAATATATGAATAATAATTGGCCTAATATAATGATGAAATCACAAAAACCACTGTCTCGATATATGAACAGTAAAGGGGGATTTTATAGGATTAATTGACCAAATCTTGTACAGTAAATTTATGTCCAATATTAATTAAGTGTACTTTATATGTAATAGATCAAAGATTAAAAAGAAACAAAACTAGAGCATAGTATAGAGGCAACTAGATATTATATTAGGTACTCAAAGAAAGTATTTCAGATCCCACTCTGTATTTAACCCTTTAGGGATCAGTGTATCCAACGGGAAAATCCAGAGAGCCTCTCTGCGGTAAAGTGTATTAACTCTATCACCGCCTCTGTAATGGATCTGTACATGTTCGATACCAATACATTTGAAATTATTAAGGGACCCGTTTTGGCATATACAGTACTGAAATGTTTAGACACTGGATGCATCTGATCCTGTTTCAAAATAAGTCTCATATGTTCAAGAATTCTTAATTTGAACATGCGTGTAGTGAGACCAATATACTTCTTCTTGCAACCACAAATCAACATATAGATAACATATTCAGTTTTACAATTTATAAAAAAATAAATATTATATGACTTAGTATCATCTATATTCGTAAATGTTTTGGATCTCAAAATGTATTTGCAGATTTTGTATCTTCCGCAGGCAAAACACCCCACTAGTTTAGGAAAGAATTCTTTTTTAATAATAGTTCTATCTTTCCTAATTACACTGGGGGAAATCATATTACCTAAGGTTTGTGATTTTTGGAAAATAAACTTAGGTCTGACTGTGGTGATTAATTTAAGCAAGGGGTCTATCGTCAGAATAGGCCAATGTTTGTTTACAATATTCCTAATTACACTAGCCTGTCTACTGAATACTGTAATAAAGTATGGAGGGTCTACATTAGACACATGAACATCTTTTTTACTTCTCTTTGATTCATTTTTTTCCAGGGATCTGTGTATGAGATCATCTCTATTTAGGTGAAGCGCATTGAGATGTGCTTCTTGTAAAATCTCATGATCATAGCCTCTGGATAGAAAACGATCAGTTAATTCAATTGATCTCAAATGATAATCCTTGAGATTCAAACAATTTCTTCTTAGGCGTATGAATTGCCCATAAAGAATAACCTTAAAGAGACTCCGACTATGTCCACTGCTTGCATGTACTGTAATAGAGTGTTCCTTGAGTTTTCTTTATGGAAAATATCCGTATGTACCTGTTGGTCAAGACCCACATAAAGTTTCAAATCTTAAAAGTGAATGACGTTGTAATGATATTGTGACGTGAAAGTCAAATTAAGTGTATTAAGATTAATATATTCAATAAACAAATTTAGGTCCTCTACAGAACCATTCCAAATAAGCAAAAGATCATCGATATAGCGACGGTAAAAGTGAATGTGGTGACAAAAGGGGTTTCTATCTCCAAACACGTGAGTTGCCTCCCACCAACCCATGAATACATTTGCATAGGAAGGTGAAAAACAAGTACCTATAGCTGTCCCACGTGTTTGGAGATAGAAAGTTCCAGAAAACAAAAAATAATTGTGTGAGTAAAAAGTGAATACAATCTAATAAAAAAGCAATGTGAAGCGCCGCCACCTCCACATCCTACTGCGCATGCGGCTGAGTCCAAATCTCGCGATGAGACGGCGCAGGTCGGTGACGTCACTGAACCAGCCCGCGAAGATCAGTGCTGTTCCCGCTTGCCTCGTGGAAGGAGCCAGGCAAGATGGCTGCGTTTCCAAAAGCGTGAGTAGATCTCTCCCTATTGCAGGATTCTGCGGCCGGTTTCTGGGGTCTGGCGGGGGCTGCGCAAGTAGTCCAGGGCAGTCCAGAGGTTTATAGGGGCTTTATTGGGTTTGGGCAATGTGTGGTCTCTCAACGGGTGTGAACAAAAAAAGGGGTATCTTATGTAGTAGGATGTGGAGGTGGCGGCGCTTGTGGAGGACGCAGCCTCCAGCCAAGATGGCCCCGGAACAGTGGGGAAGATAAGACTCTCTGTGCAGACGCGCAGAGCGGCGGTTCTCGTCGGGACACAGCAGTGCCAAAAATTGGGGCATCCAGCAGGAGATATGAGCACCATAGCCCCCGCTCACAACAGCCCCCCAGGATTATGGGCTTACATAATCACACCAGGGAGGGAGGAGAAAGGGATATTAAAGTACATTGCGATGGGGCATACATATGATCTGCACAGCCCGCAGCGTAGCCCCTGCTAGCAAACAACCCCCTCAATTAGATAAACTTACCATTGAGAGCGAGATATGGATAGGAGTCTGTAAGAGGGGAGTTATCCCTGTTCAGGTAATGTGCCTCTAATCCAGCAGTGTGGTGGTTAACTGCTGGTAGTCAATTAACAAACACCACCAGCCTGATTAGATGGCTTAGAAAAGCCTGTCTTTTGAGACAGGAAGAGATACTCCTTAGCTCACACCTGAGCTGAACTTGGAGACACTTGTCTTGAGCCCTGCCAGAAGAAAGAGCAGAGCTGCTTTCAAGACACAGGGGAAACTTCTAAACCTGAATGCTGACACACCCTGAGGAAAAGGGAGCTGAACCAGGGACAGAGAAGATTTTCCCTCCAAACCGCAAGGAACAGATAAGACTTTTAGTTACAAGACTTTTTATATCTGTTCATTTCATGCTATATGTTTGGGGCTGGGAGACATGCTTATCTAAGGGAGTTGTGAACTGCATAGTATTTCACTAGAAATACTCCCAAGTGAATAGAAGCTTTGTTTACCCCTTGTTTGGATGGTTTCCTGATGTTAAGGAAAAGGCGCAATAAAAAGGCTTATTTAATTTCACCATAATCAGTCTCCCTTGCATACCTCTGTGAGCGTCCGCCTACAGAGTCATACTGCTGCGGCCGAGTTTATTCGAGCATTTGCCCGTTCTCGGCCGCAGCAGTATCCTGGCGCGCGCCGGAGGGTGCCGGGCGCGTGCCAAAGCAGCGGAAGAGCACCCTCCGATCGGGGCGCTCTCCCTACCGCTGCCGGGTCCGCCGGGTCCCCCGGAACCCCCTGCCGCCGTCCCCCACATCGCGGGACACCAGGGCTCCCTCGGGAGCCCTGGACGCGCGTGCAGGGGGCGCAGGCACCCGATGACGCGTGACCGCGCATCGGAGACGCGCGGCACGCCGAGGGGCTGCCACTTGCAAGCCGGGAAATCTCCCGGCTTGCGGAACTGGCCACACTTCAATAAAGTGTGTCGCCAGTGTATACAAGTTCCACACTTAAGCACTAGTCCCATCACACTGAAACATATAAGCACTGTGGATATATGATGGAACTCCACGGTAATTCACCAGATGGGGTATCCCTCCTCCCAGACACTAGACAATATACTACCCTCCTTGCAATAATACACTATTAGACGGCCAAGAGATATCTATAGGTGCTTATGGGATGTGCACCACAGGAGGGGTTGAGTACTAAGGGCAAGAAATAGAGAAAAAAGGCTTATTTAATTTCACCATAATCAGTCTCCCTTGCATACCTCTGTGAGCGTCTGCCTACATATGGTGTCTGAAGTGGGATGAGAGGTGGTCTTTGAAGTTAAAAAGGACGGAGATTTTTTCTGTGAATTTTGTTTAATGCTTTTTGCCTACAAACAGTCTGAGCAACTTAAATTTTTTTTAAAAAAAATCTCATGCAGCAGAGATCAGAGTTAAAGTGATACACACCACTGCACTGAAACTTACAAAACCACAGATGGACTCTTTTCCCCAATCCCAAGAGGAGAGAGAGAGAGATTGCTGAAGCAGGTAAAAACCTTATTTGCCTATCACAATAAAGTGTAATATGGTCATTGAAATAGGGGGTTTGCCTTCCAGCCATAATCAGGGTTCAAGAAGTGAGTTAGCCCTTTAAAGGGATAGGCGTTTGTTATTTTCAAATGTTTAGCTGAAGCAGTGAATACAGATGGTGACCCATGAGCGGTACTGATTCTACAAGTAAAGGCTGCCACACCGCATAGGACTACCAGTTGTGAATGGAGTATATGCAGAAAAATTTGACAATTGGTGCAAGACTGTGCTGAAGCAGGGGAATTTTCAGTAAACAAGTGCTGATGGTAAAATTGCCTACTAGAAAAAAAAGGAATTGCTGAACTGTGTAAAAGGTATCCCAAAGTGTGAAGAGTGAATGTCATAATACCCAAAGTTGAGACTGAACTCAAGCAGAAAATCACATTATTTGGCTGAAGCAGAGAGGTTTCACCTAGCAAGTAAATGGTGTAAAGCAAACAGAAGTTTTTACCTAGCAACTACACATTCAGCATACCTAATGAGAGATTAAACCTAGCAAGTAAATGGTGTAAAGCAAATAGACGTTTTTACCTAGCAACTGCACATCTTGTATACCTGATGAGAGAAAATGCATGCACAGTACTGCTGATATTGTAAAACTTACCCAAGAAAGAAAAAGTCTACAGAGATGCCCTTGAGAGCTACGACCTCTACAAGCAAAATATGCCCACCTGTAGGACTACCACAATTCGGGGTTCTAGCAAATACAGTGGCAACAGCTGCAATAGCGCCTCCTGAGGTCAGGAAGAAAATTACACCTGATAGCCTAAAAATGGAGGACAAGACGCAGTGTTCCTGTAATGAACCCTACCCCACGGAAGAGTGGCCCTTCCAGTCCAATAAAGAGGAAGACATCTCTTACGGGGAACCCGAACCGAGTCACACCCACAAAACACCCCAAGAATGGTGGGGGTGCCTGAACTCGGCACGAACCGAAAAGACCGCTCCCTTTGATGACGAATATGATCAGCAGGAGAAAGAGCGGGAGCAGTGGATCACCGAATATTTCCGTCAGCTATTACAGTTGCAAGAAAGGCCGGGTGGATCCAGTAACGCTGCTAAAATTTCAAATAAAGACGGAGACCCCAGTATCCCTGAAGGGACGGTGTCATCCAAAACAAAAAGGCGAAAAAAGAAAAAGAAAAGCGGTTCTTCATGTACCGTGGAAGGAACAGACACGTTCGCAGATCCTGTGGAGAAAAAGGGGGGACGAGATGCCCTGCAGCCTAGAGAAAATGGAGAATTCGTCCCGCGGATAACCAAATATCCAGAGGGCCCAAAGCAGAAGTCGTGTATCCCAAAGAAGTGTCTGTCGGGTGCTAACAGTGAGGAACCCTCAACCAGTCATCCCAGGGAAGCGGAGCCGGAACCAGTGAGTGAAGATCCCTTGACCAGCCCTGAAGATGAGATAATACAGGGATGGGAAAGGGGGAAAGGGAAGGGTAGGGAATGCTCCCGCATCAGCAGGTATATAGTGAGTAATAAGTAGTATGTCAGGCAAAATGCCGGTGCAAAAGAGGAAAAATATATAACTGAAGAAAAGAGAAAAAGATCCTCCCTGAATGCACTCGGATAAGCCAGTGATTGATGATAGTGAGTGTATTTAAAAACCTTTTAATCAAAACCTTTTAATCACAAGAGAAGGTTTAAAACAGGATTGTATAGAGGGGCATGGTATATATAATCCAAGGCCAGCCCCTAATAGGCAAACCAAACAAAATCGTCCTCACTTGAGAGGAGATGTAAGTATGACAACACCTTAATGTGGAACTATGTCGCTCAGACAATCCCCATTACTATAATACCAGAATAGAAGGCCCATAAGCCATATGGAAATCCTTTTGTCAATAATTCAATGAACCTAAAATGGTATAGGTCATTGAAGCTAAGTCTGGAGGGGTAATTATCTTACACCGAATGGACAGATGGTATATATCTGGATGATGTCCCTAGTCCACTTAAACGGTGTGTACAACAAATAAACAAAACATGATGAAAACAATAACAACGCAACAAAGATGATCATCAAAAATGGAAACTCAACCACCATATGCATGTAGTAGTGGGATGCGTAGCTGAATAGTGTGTGAGCTCAGCAAAGGGCAAGCACAAAGTGTGCTAACGGAAACGCCCTGAGGCACGGTTCAAAGACCGTATCCAGTTATAGCCTCATGCATGTAGTAGTGGGATGCGTAGCTGAATAGTGTGTGCGCTCTGCAAAGGGCAAGCACAAAGTGTGCTAACGGAAAACGCCCTGAGGCACGGTTCAAAGACCGTATCCAGTTATAGCCTCTGTGTACTGATTAATGTTTAATGCAGAGATCAAAATCACAGGTAGCCTCTCTAGAGTCCGGTAATAATCACTAATCAGACTTAATAATTATAAGTTACTGATAGGTACATGGGGTAAGGAACAGCCTGACTCATAAATCATATTGAGTCTCCCTCTAAGCAGGTAAAATATCATATATACATTGCTAGGGCTGATCATGGTCAGTGACCAGTACCCCTGATTACACCTCCCTCCCTTTTGTGCATATATTATGCTAGTAACCTGAATGGTAGCTATGATAGAATGAAAACATAGCAGACATAATAATGCACAATATAATATTAGGACCTAAATAGTGTCTAAGGTCCTAATAGGGGTGCTACTTAGCTCATGGGTGCATATAGAAGCCATTACACCATCGTGGGTAGAAGGGAACGGCTACAGGATACCATGGGAGGGGTGTTCCGGTCTCGAGGCGACAGCTACAGCCGCGGAAGCGCCATCTTGGATCCAAGATGGCGCTTCCGCGGCTGTAGCTGTCGCCTCGAGACCGGAACACCCCTCCCATGGTATCCTGTAGCCGTTCCCTTCTACCCACGATGGTGTAATGGCTTCTATATGCACCCATGAGCTAAGTAGCACCCCTATTAGGACCTTAGACACTATTTAGGTCCTAATATTATATTGTGTATTATTATGTCTGCTATGTTTTCATTCTATCATAGCTACCATTCAGGTTACTAGCATAATATATGCACAAAAGGGAGGGAGGTGTAATCAGGGGTACTGGTCACTGACCATGATCAGCCCTAGCAATGTATATATGATATTTTACCTGCTTAGAGGGAGACTCAATATGATTTATGAGTCAGGCTGTTCCTTACCCCATGTACCTATCAGTAACTTATAATTATTAAGTCTGATTAGTGATTATTACCGGACTCTAGAGAGGCTACCTGTGATTTTGATCTCTGCATTAAACATTAATCAGTACACAGAGGCTATAACTGGATACGGTCTTTGAACCGTGCCTCAGGGCGTTTTCCGTTAGCACACTTTGTGCTTGCCCTTTGCAGAGCGCACACACTATTCAGCTACGCATCCCACTACTACATGCATGAGGCTATAACTGGATACGGTCTTTGAACCGTGCCTCAGGGCGTTTCCGTTAGCACACTTTGTGCTTGCCCTTTGCTGAGCTCACACACTATTCAGCTACGCATCCCACTACTACATGCATATGGTGGTTGAGTTTCCATTTTTGATGATCATCTTTGTTGCGTTGTTATTGTTTTCATCATGTTTTGTTTATTTGTTGTACACACCGTTTAAGTGGACTAGGGACATCATCCAGATATATACCATCTGTCCATTCGGTGTAAGATAATTACCCCTCCAGGCTTAGCTTCAATGACCTATACCATTTTAGGTTCATTGAATTATTGACAAATGGATTTCCATATGGCTTATGGGCCTTCTATTCTGGTATTATAGTAATGGGGATTGTCTGAGCGACATAGTTCCACATTAAGGTGTTGTCATACTTACATCTCCTCTCAAGTGAGGACGATTTTGTTTTGTTTGCCTATTAGGGGCTGGCCTTGGATTATATATACCATGCCCCTCTATACAATCCTGTTTTAAACCTTCTCTTGTGATTAAAAGGTTTTGATTAAAAGGTTTTTAAATACACTCACTATCATCAATCACTAGCTTATCCGAGTGCATTCAGGGAGGATCTTTTTCTCTTTTCTTCAGCCCTGAAGATGCCCTGAAAATTGCCAGACGTGACTGTGATCTACTTCGAGAACAATTGAAACTTGAGAGAGAAGATAATGCTGAGTTACAGAAGATGGTGCTCACAATGTACTCTGAATCTGGAACAGAATTGGACAATCTCAAGACTGAGCTAGATACTGCAAACGCTACTATTTCCGGCATGGATGAAAAGCAAAGCCAATCTGATAAAATGATGACTAAGCTGAAGCGGAAGTATGAGGAGGCACTAAAGCAGATGACAGTCTTTCAGCAAGAGGTCCACACTCTTCGCGTAGAGCTGAATGCCTCACAACAGGAGGTCAACAATGTCCAGACAGAGGTGGACGTATCTCAGAAAGAGGTTCAGACACTCCGCAGAGCACTGGATGCCTCACATCATGAGACCAACAGCTGCCGCACAGATCTGGAAGTTTCCAGAAAGGAACTACACAGTCTCACTGAGGAGCTGGACATATCTAAAGAAACTATTGTTAATCTTGATACAGATCTCCAAGTCTCTCAGAAGGAGCTTCAGACCCTCAACCTAGAGAAGGAAGTCTCACGCCAGGAGACTGTCATTCTCAAAGCAGATGTGCGTAAATGGAAGGAGGACTGCAAAGAGGCCATGAATAGTACAAAAGGAGAAAATTCAAGATTAGAAAGAGAAAACTTAAAACTGAAAGAAGAACATTTTCAGTTGACAGACGAAGCCAAAGAAAAGAATGAAAAGCTACACGAGCTTAAGGAAATAAATAGACTTTTGGAAGGTCAGAAGTTTGAAGCAGAGCACCGACTGCAGAACCAACTGCAAGGTCTGTGTACGCACCTCGAAAAGGCCGAGGAGAAGCAGCGAACTCTACAGTTAGAAAATCTGCAGGCTGTTAAAGAAATTCAAGTGCTGCAGGAACGTCTGATGACCCAGTATGTCCCCACAAAGCAGCATGAGAAACTGAAGGCTACCCTGAGCGTCACCAAAGCATCGCTAGAGGCCAAGCTTAGAACCCAGGTGACGCGGCACAAAAGGGAGCACAAGAAGGTCCAGAAACTGAAACAAGTAACTTTGGCCCAAGCAAAGAAGTTCATAGTGCTTTACAATGCAATAAAAATGTGGAAGCAAGCTCAGAGAAAGCAAAGCATGCAGATAAATTCCCTGAGAAGAGACTTGCAAGACGCACTCAAAAAATAGGGATCTCTCGCGGATGAGATTACAGTCCTACAAGGACAAGTATTGACCCTGACTAAGCGTCAGTATCCCCCAGCCTCAAAAACCCATGAAGACAAGGGTACAGTGAGAGCTGGGAATACAGCTCATCTGAAAGACAAGGTTGCAAAATTTGAACCACCTAAACAAGCACTAGCAAAACCTTCAGCCACCCAACAGGCAACAAAAGAAGGTACACGTGCTGAATCAAAACCAGAAGAATCCTTAGCTGATGAAGCTGAAAAGATGGGACATTCTCTGAAAGTGGGTGTGGAATTGCAACTTAACCCCAAAGAGGCTGAACTAGCAACCCCATTGAGTGGGAAAGGGCAGAGAGCCAGCTTCAAAAGCCATACAGTATGCCTACAATAAGATGAGCACATGACGCGAGGGAAATCTCATGACCACACAGGTAGCAAAAAGACTATACTTAGAAAAAGTCCTCCTCGAGTGACTGAGGAGTGCTGATTTCAAGCACCTTCAGGAGGAGACACGAATAAACTGGAGAAAGGGCTCCAAACCCAGCAGGACTGAGGGTTCTCTTCCTCCATCCACTCTCATTGAAGTCACAGAGATATCTAGAATGGGAGTGGAAGGATGGGCTTTGGCTGTGGCAAGCCCGAGCTTCCCACAAACAGGGGAGGTATGTAACAGGGGAATTATCCCTGTTCAGGTAATGTGCCTCTAATCCACCAGTGTGGTGGTTAACTGCTGGTAGTCAATTAACAAACACCAACTGCCTGATTAGATGGCTTAGAAAAGCCTGTCTTTTGAGACAGGAAGAGAGACTCCTTAGCTCACACCTGAGCTGAACTTGGAGACACTTGTCTTGAGCCTTGCCAGAAGAAACAGCAGAGCTGCTTTCAAGACACAGGGGAAACTTCTAAACCTGAATGTTGACACACCCTGAGGAAAAGGGAGCTGAACCAGGGACAGAGAAGATTTTCCCTCCAAACCGCAAGGAACAGATAAGACTTTTAGTTACAAGACTTTTTATATCTGTTCATTTCATGCTATATGTTTGGGGCTGGGAGACATGCTTATCTAAGGGAGTTGTGAACTGCATAGTATTTCACTAGAAATACTCCCAAGTGAATAGAAGCTTTGTTTACCCCTTGTTTGGATGGTTTCCTGATGTTAAGGAAAAGGCGCAATAAAAAGGCTGATTTAATTTCTCCATAATCAGTCTCCCTTGCATACCTCTGTGAGCGTCCGCCTACAGAGTCATATACAAGTTCCACACTTAAGCACTAGTCCCATCACACTGAAACATATAAACACTGTGGATATATGATGGAACTCCACGGTAATTCACCAGATGGGGTATCCCTCCTCCCAGACACTAGACAATATACTACCCTCCTTGCAATAATACACTATTAGACGGCCAAGAGATATCTATAGGTGCTGATGGGATGTGCACCACAGGAGGGGTTGAGTACTAAGGGCAAGAAATAGAGAAATCTACAATACTTACCAGGGTCATCCAGACAAAGGAGGAAGGGATGGCCATGAGCGTATAAGACCAGAAGTTTGGTAGTGGGCTTTCTCAGAGGGGGTAATTAGAATGAGATAGGTGATCGGGTTCTTAGTTCAACAGGTAGTTTAAGGAGGGCAGTTAAAGGTAGTCTCCCATTAAGTTTATATCATACAGGTTAAGTTATAGTTACTAACGTTGAGAAGTTCTGTTGAGTTGATTATGTTATCTGATTAATGGAAGCGCGCCAGCGGGATTCCCCGTGACGGCGTGTATGCATTTCCAGATATGGTCCCGGAGAAGAAGGGATCGCACACAAGTCCCAGGGGGGTCGGGTCCCAACACGAAGGGTAGAGCCCTCTATAAGACTGCACCAAGAGACCAACCCTATGGGCGCAAGAGACATTCCTGGGGGCCCCCAGGATGAACTCTGGTCTTTCTATTTCATGTTGTCAATTTAGTGTTAATGGTTTTTCTGTTCCTTGTTTTTTGTTTTATCCCTTATGTCTTTACCTCGTGTCCTCTAATTCCCCACCCTCCCCCACCTATCCCCACCCCCCCTCCTTCCCTCCTCCTCCTCTCTCCCCCCTTCAGAGGAGCAACAGCCTCCCAGGCTGAATATGAAACAGGTTGGATGGGTACATCTTGGGGTAACGGACCAGACATATTCAGAAGACAGAGAAATGGGTGAGTCCCTCATTATCCAAACACTGTTCTACACATACATCAATAAATGGCGCTGACACTTATATCTCACAACGTGCACGGCTTTAACAACCCAACCAAATGAAAGTTGGCTTTCTCTGACTACAAGAGGAAGCACGCCGATATCCTTCTTTTACAGGAGACACACTTCAGTAAAACCAGCGCTCCTATGTATCTCGACAAAGATTTTACTCAGGTTTTCTTGTCCGCAGCAGTGGTTAAAAAGCGAGGAGTAGCCATTTTAGTCCGAAATAGCATACCATTTGAAGTGCAGTTAACTAAACGCGACATTGATGGCAGATAAATTATTGTAGTAGGAGTAATTAGAGGACAGAAGATCACACTGGCATGCGTATACGCCCCTAGCGGAAAAAATACTGTTTTCTTCAATAAGTTCTTCAGGACCCTGAACTCTGCAGCCCAAGGCTGCGTTATAGTAGCAGGCGATTTTAACATGGTAATGCAACCACACCTGGATAGATCAGGAGGTTCAGGTTTATACAATAAAGGAGCAGGCATAGCTGTGCACCGAGGCCTCAAAACCAACCAGCTAACAGATATTTGGAGGGAATTACATCCGGCAGACAGGGATTACACATTTTTTCCCCACCCTCATGGCACATATAGCAGAATTGATTACTTTTTTGTGTCCTGTCAACTGGTTCCTAAAGTCACCCAAGCTGGGATCCATGATATTTTATGGTCGGACGATGCACAAATAGAGCTAAGGTGCAACAATATTCGAACTGATAGACCTGGGACGAACTGGAAACTAAATGAATCAATCTTAAAAATCCCCGAGATCTGTGATGTTATTGGTAAAGAGATAGACCAATTTTTCAGTATTAATACGGGTTCTGTCGACTCTCAGCTGGTCCTATGGGGAGCCCATAAAGCAACGTTTTGCGGCACGCTAATAAATATCACAGCCAGACGAAAACGAGAAAGAGAGACCAAAATTATCACTCTCCAAAGCAAATTACAGACTCTCTCCTCTAAACATAAAAAGATTTTTGACCCCAAAACCTTACAAGAAGTAAAAGATGCCAAAATTGAACTTAATATGCTACTAGCCTCCAGGGCTGATAACCCACTGAGTTGGTCAAAGAGGAAATTTTACGAGAAAGTGAACAGGCCGGATACAATGTTGGCTCGCATGCTAAAGGAGAGGCAATTTAAGTATAACATCCAAGCTATACGCTTAAAATCAGATATCCCTATGTCTAACCATCAGAAGATAGTAGATGAATTCGGCTCCTTCTATGAGACACTGTATAACGGTGAGAAAATGGCACATAACACTAAAATGAGCAGTGCCCTAAGAGATTTCTTAGCCTGCTCAAAACTGGAGAGATTGACAGAAACAGATAGAGAAGCCCTAAATGCTGATTTCACTATCGAGGAACTGACACAGGCCATTAAAGAATTGAAACCGTCAAAAGCCCCTGGGCCAGATGGCTTCTCAGGGCTATATTATAAGAAATTTATAAAGCCACATGCCCCAAGGTTGCTCCACATGTTTAACGCAATTTTAGTGGGAGCCCCCATCCCCAGGGAGATGTTACAGGCTTCGATATCCCTAACACATAAAACTGGGAAAGACCCGCTGGACCGCAAAAGTTACCGGCCTATATCATTAATTAACACTGATATCAAATTATATGCCAAATTACTGGCCAATAGATTATGTCTCATCCTACCCAGACTTATACACCCATATCAAGTCGGATTTATCAAAGGTCGGCAAGCAGCGGATAATACCCGACGATTTATTGATCTGATAGATTTGGCAAATATTACGACTACTCAAAGTATGCTTTTAAGTCTGGATGCAGAAAAGGCATTTGATAGGATAGACTGGCCATATTTGAAAGAGACCCTTGCGGCATTCGGCTTTGGAGATCGGGTGAGCGGGGCGATTCTTTCGCTATACTGTAACCCAACAGCCAGGGTCGTACATCAAGGCTACCCCTCTCTTCCATTTCAAATAAAGAGTGGCACGAGACAGGGTTGCCCATTATCCCCTCTTCTCTTTGCCTTTTGCATTGAACCACTGGCGGCACAGATCAGAGGAAACCCTGACATCTCTGGGTAAAATGCATATTCCCTAACCCATAAGGCGGCCCTATATACAGATGACATCCTCTTGATTATCACAAAACCCCTTACTTCCCTACCAAACCTAATCGATCTACTCGGCCGTTTCTCTAGGATCTCCGGCTTCAAAATGAATCAATCCAAGTCAGAGGCCCTCAATATCAATCTCCCCAGACACACAGTGAAATTATTAACACTGAATTTCAAATTTAACTGGCAACAAAAACATATAAAATATCTGGGTGTCCACATTGCTAAAACTGTCAAAGGCGTGTACAATGCAAATTACCCCAACCTGATTCGGACCCTCAAATCGGATTTACAGAAGTGGACATCCAAAAGGATATCCTGGATATCATACCATAGTGTCAAAATGAACTTACTCCCCCGTATACTATATCTCTTCCAGACTCTTCCAGTGCCACTCAGATTGAAGGACCTACTCTCACTTTAATCCGAAATCTCCAAGTTTATATGGGGAGGTAAAAAACAGAGAGTAAGTAAAATAAACATAAAAAAGCCTGTGTTGGCTGGCGGTTTAGCAGTACCCTGACTGGTATCATATTATAAAGCGGCACAATTAAGCTAAATTATACAATGGCAATCTAACCCGGAATTGAAGAGGTGGGTGGAAATAGAAAGCGCTGCATGTGCGCCTCTAGAATGACGTAGCTTAATTTGGTTACCTAAAACAGCGCGAAAGTTCGCTACCATGCCGCTCTCCTCAATGACTAACTCATTATCAATCTGGGAGGCTACGAAAATCAAACATTCCCATACGACAAAACATACTATGATGCCTCCCATTTGGAACAATCCTGATTTCGCTCCAGGTCGATCGGTCGGTAATATTTCAATCTGTAGGCAGAAGGGTTACAATCTGATTAAAGATCTAGAGGGCCACGATAGAAAAATCAAAACGTTTGACCATATCAGGCTAGAAAAAGAGATCCCCCACTCAGAATTCTTTAGGTTCCTCCAGATCAGGGCATTTTATAACAAATTCGCCCCATACCCCTTATTAACCTCTTTCGAAAAGCTCTGTCTGGCAGAGACCGACACGAAGGGACTAACATCACAGCTATACAAGGAAGTAATCAGTCATGGGGCACAAGATCAGCGGGTACCCTCATTTCATTCTCAATGGGAAACTGTCACGGCTGTGCTCGCTACAAACCTGGGTCGGACCGCGTGGCTGAGGTGGGGTTGTAAAAGCACCGACCTTAGACCGCGCAGGCTGATCCGGATTGTGCAGTTCGTAGTCGTACGTAGCAGGATCAGGATAGGAGAAGACAGCATCGTCGGTGGACACGCCAGGGTCAGGACTGGAGACATCAGGGTAAACGTTGTTCAAGCAGGAGTTCGGCAACAGGTAATCAGGAGAGCCCCGCTTCAGCTTAGGAGCGCGGGAGTGGCCTCTGCGCATGCGGTGACCATGGCCCATGGTACTGGTCTCAGGAGGTGGTAGACAGACCAGAGTAGCACACCGCCTAGCTGCACTGGTAAACCAGTGCTTCAGCGCAAGAGTCCTGAGTGGGCTGGGAAATCCTCCGTTTCAGCGCAGGAACCAGGACACGGCCTCTGCATTAGGGAAAGAGCAGCAGGCCCCAGGAACCAGGAAGCTGAAGAAACACAGGGGAAACCTCCGCTTCAGCACAGGCGACAGGAACAGACCGCTGCGTGAATATAGCAGCCGGTCACAGGAAACAAGGAGCTGAAGTAACAAGGAGAGTACTCAGCTTCAGCACAGGAAACAGGAACTGACCGCTGCATGAGACTAGCAGCCGGTCACAGGAACCAGGGAGCTGAAGACAACAAGGAGAGTACTCCGCTTCAGCACAGGAACAAACCGCTGTGTGACACTAGCAGCCGGTCTCAGGAACTAAGGAGACAGACAAGGCAAGGCTTATGGCAGAACCCAGAGACATCCAGGAAGGACTATGCTCGGAAGGGAGCATTGTGGGAAAGCAGTACTTAAAGGTCAGAGAAACAATGGCAGAAGGGGTGTGTGGCAGTATTGCTTTGGTGAGTGAATCCAGGCTGCAGTAAATATCAGGGGAAGTGTTCCAGGACTGCACAGCACTCCAAGGTAAGGCAAACAGTAAACCGAGGAGCGGATTCCTTACAGAAACATATTTAGGCGAAAACCTAGAGGAGGAAGAATGGAGCGCTATATTCATGGCCACTGCTAAGAGCTCCATATGCACTACTCTTAAGGAGAACGCATATAAGGTCCTAATGCGATGGTACCTCACCCCACTGAAATTATCAAGGTTCGTGCCGGGATCCTCCCCGCTGTGCCCTCACCAGTGTGGGGGATAGCCGACCTGTTACATATGCTGTGGTCCTGCCCGCGGATCTCCCCACTATGGGAGACGATTAGACTTTGGATTCAGAGACTGTTTTATATCACCATTCCCCCGGACCTGTGGCTGTTTCTTCTACACAGGCCATTGTCGGGCATCACCAAAGCACACAACAAATTAATTGCCCATTTTACAATTACAACGCGGTGCGAGATCGCAGCATTATGGAAACAATCCGATATCCCAACCATCCCAAAAATTCGGAATAGATTGTGGTTCATTTGCCAGATGGAGAATTTAACGAGTTTAGTTAACGACACTGGCGACAATTTTCTGAAAGTCTGGACGCCCTGGTTGGCTCAGACAGTTATCCCAGGGATTGAGAGGGCCTCAATCTGGCTATGATAGCTATAGGTGCGTTCTCCTTGGGAGGAGTTCACTTGCAGTGCTCTAACTACCCAAGGCCCTAGTTACCAGCCCCTAAAATAAATGAAGCAGCAGTCAGAGATATGACCCAGCCCACAGGTGCACGCGACGCTGGCTCCGGACCCCGAGATGCGCCCCTAACCACATTACTTCCTTTACCTCATCCCCTGTGAGTCTGTCTTGTCTCCCCCTTTAAGTTGGTTTACAAATATATGTTTGTCCTCTTCAGATCGCATGCCCTGCTACATATGACTCAGACTGATTCACTCGGAAGGTCGAGTCCTGAAGTAAAGTAGGATTTACTTACTACTAACTCACTTATTTAAATATTGTTTACATATAAGGCAAAAAAGTATTCCAAAGATGTTTTTCATTCTGTTGTTACGCAATAAAATTTAAGTTATAAAAAAAAAAAAGCTATGTGAAGTGGTGATAATGATGCGTCTAATTCTAAAAAATATCTCGTGGCTTGAAGGCCATGTGTATGCGCAATGATCGAATACTGTATAAAGAAGAAACATCTAAAGTTACCCAAAGAAAGTCTGGAGACCATGGAAAGTGGTGAAATAACGTAAGAAGATGGGAAGTGTCCAATAAGTGTGAGGGGAGGGTGTGCACAATAGATTGCAAATAATAATCAATATAAATCGATAATTGTTCACCCAGTGCCCCTATACTGGAAACTATTGGACGACCCGGTGGTGCATCGAGGGATTTGTGTACTTTAGGAAGGTGATGAAAAACAGGAATAATAGGGTGCAAGCAGCGTAAATAGTCATACTCTTTCTGAGATAGGACATAAAGATCTTTGCCTATCTCTAGTAATTCATCTAGTTCATCAAGGAATTTACCAGTAGGATCTGAAGACAAGATATTGTAAGAGACTTGATCGTTCAATTTTCTAAGTGCTTCTGCTTGATAATATGTATAATCCAGAACTACGACCGCACCCCCCTTGTCTGCATTTTTAATTACAATGTTGTTGTTATCTTTGAGGGTAGAAATCGCTTGTCTTAGCTCTGGATGCATATTGTCACCACCCCTTGGTTGTTTTGTAAATTGAATACCTCTAGATAACAAAAGTAAATCTCTCTGTACAGCTTGACTAAATAGATCTATTGCGGTGCCTTTCGTGTTTGGACAAAATTTAGATTTATTATGTAAACCCGAGGGTTTACGCCTTAAAAAATTCATAGTTGGATCTAATGGTTGTTTGTGTTCTTCCAATAATTCCATCATGTCATTGAAAAAACAATGATCTCTGAATGTTAGTTGATTTTGTATATCAAATATTTGCACCTCTGTTTCATTAGTATAATCATTATCACTGAAGGATCCTTGTGTAGAGTTCTCTATGTTCTTCTCTTTAAGTTTAAAAAACCTTTTTAGAGAGAGTTTTCTAATAAATTTAAATAAATCTACTGTAGTAGTGAAAAGGTCAAAATCCTTATCAGGGGCAAATGTCAGACCAAGATCTAAAACACGTAATTCAGCTGATGTTAATTCATGTTGGGATAAATTGATAACATTGGTATTTTCAATTCTTATTGTCGTCTCTTTTTCGACGGATTTCCCCCTGTATTTGGCTTTGAATTTGTGTCCCTTCTTTCTTCGTTTTTTGACGAAGTTTGGCGTTTGGTAATGAGATTAGTGCTGTAACCCGTGTGCCCAAAGTGGAGCCTTCCTCAGTAAAGGAAGCCATTGAATCATATTCAGAAAAGGACACCCCATGTGCATTCGATTCATTATCTGTAGTCTCTGCATCTGTTGTATCCCTATTTTGTTGTCTCATTTTCAGTACTTTTTTCAGAATAGTTTTTTATCGGTTGTGTCTTTTGCCATAGATAGACTTGATTACGCTCATAATCAAACCTATCTCGATCATACTTGATTTGCTTAATTTGCATTATATTTTTTTCGAATTTAGTAATATTAGCAGCCAATTTTTCATCAAACTCAGTAAATTCATTCATGTGAGTAATTTCCTGTAGTTTATCTTGTAATTTTAGCACTTTTTTCTTAGCCAAAATCTTTTCTTTTTGTCTATGGGAAATAATTAGATCAATGAGTCTGAGAGAACAGTCATCTAATATAAGTCTCCACTGTCTCTCAAACTCATCGTCTTCGAAGCCAAAAGTGGGGGTCTTCGTCATTCTAAACCCTCTTTGGATTCTCTTAGTCAATTGATAATTCTCAAGTGTAGTAATTTCCCACCAAACCCTCCGATCATGTGAGATTAATTTTTCTAGTTGTAGAAAATATTTCTTAAGATCTTGTGAATCTTCACACAATAACTCATGATCCTTGTCAAAAACAGAATTAGCTTTCTTGAGTCTATCAGTGAGATCAAAGCAATTAAATGCAAAATGTGTCTTAGTAGTATACTCTTTGTCTGTCTCGATTTCAGTCTCTGTATCCATCATGGGGTTTGGTGCAAAAAAGAATCAATCAAAAAAAATGTCCTTCAAACAAACAATTAGTCCAGTCAGACTGCAATGAAGTAACACTGAGTATAGTTGAAAGTTAATTGTTAGAACAAGAAAAAATTATTATAAAAATGTGTAGTAGTCAGAAAAATGAAAAAATCTTTTAATAGAAAAAATCCTTTAAAATCATGAAGTATACATAATAAAAAAGGAAAAACTGGTGAGCTGAATAACTACAGAGTCCATAGTATTGTATATGCTGTAGTGGTGCTCTCTCCCCGTGAGCAAACAAGTAGCATGCGTAGTATAGGAACAGAGGGAAGAGCTGCTCAAAGCTCCAAACGGAGAGTCAGGCAATTTAAATAATAAAGTCAATGTACCTTAGGACAACTGTGGTTGAAAGTGAGGGGAAATTTCAAACGTAGGATCCATCATAAACAGCTGGGAGAAGTGACCAGGGACAGAGTATGTAGTGTCGGAGTTCCAATGGAAAAACGCTACCTGGGATAAGCATATAACGGAGGAAAATATGTTACCTCTGTTGATCCCGTTATGTAGCACTCCGTTTTCACTGCATCTGCTCGTGGCGTCGGGCGTGGATGTCGTTATCTCCAAATCTACCGCCAGTTTCTTCTCTCCAACCCGTGGAGCTCCCTAGTGCCGGTGGTGCGTGTGACCACTTCCGGTCCGTCCGGGAACGCTCCACTCGCTCTGAAGGTTCCACCTGTACCTCCTAGGTGGAAAAGAATCCCATGTAACGTGCCCTCACAGCCACAGTGCGTCTCTCCAATCAACCAGCAGCATACAAAGAAAAAGGATTGGCATGAGACTGCAACGTCCCAAAAATAAGCACCATCAGCTCACCAGAGGGTTGAAGGAATAAAAAAGTTTAGTAAACTACATAAAAAACAAAAAACAACAAACAAAATACAACAGAAAAACCTCCTACGCGTTTCAGGCTCTAAAAGCCCTTTCTCAAGGAGTATGGTTGGGACTGTGTGTTAAGCACTCTAATACAGCCCCTCCTGTGTACTTGGAAAGCAGCTGAAGGCAATTGCAGTAAGTTGTAATCACACATGTTGCTATGACAGTAAAGGGGACACACTTCAAAATATAATCTGAATCATTGATGTTAAATAAAAAATACATGTTGTAATAAAATATGATATATCAACATTGTAAATTAATCTTGACAGTGATTTTGTGATTTCATCATTATATTATGGCAATTATTATTCATATATTATAAGTTGCTAATCTCCCTTAGCTAATATTATATTATGTATTGGGTTTTTCTCTTTTCTAAGATGTCCTTGATGTATTACATTTGTTGCATTAGACAGGAGAAATAATTGTTTTCTTCAGATAATATGTATTTTGTTTTATGCTATTTGTCTTAAACAATTTTTTTCTTTGTACATCATAGATTTGGAACACTATATATCTTTATCAAGATTAATTTACATTGTTGATATATCATATTTTATTACAACATGTATTTTTTTATTTAACATCAATGATTCAGATTATATTTTGAAGTGTGTGTCCTCGCTAATTGTCTGGCCTCAGATTTGTGCTGGAGAGGATGCGGGCACAGAGGAGATGTGGCGCACATCTGGTGGGAATGCCCAAAAATTCAGGGGTTCTGGATCATGATACAAACAATGATATGAGAGCTCCTGGGGGTGGAGATGGAGGTTAACTCGCTGACCCTGGTACTTGCTAAACCAATAGAGGGCCTACAACCTCATGAGAATAAAATGATAAGTCACGTCCTCACAGCGGCCCGCTGCTTGATTGCCGCAGCATGGAGAAAGATAAACGCCCCTTCCAAGCAGACAGTACTGAGACTAATTAGAGATATAATATTAATGGAACTCCTCTCGGCACAATTGGGTCAAAAGGTGGATAAATTTCACAAGGTTTG
The DNA here is from genome assembly GCF_040206685.1 of Ascaphus truei. Lineage (NCBI taxonomy): Eukaryota > Metazoa > Chordata > Amphibia > Anura > Ascaphidae > Ascaphus > Ascaphus truei. The sequence continues at coordinate 33,634,607 of NC_134497.1, read as the reverse complement.
GTCAGTATGGCCAGACAATTAGCGAGGGAATAACGGGGTCATATAAATCCGGAGACAATAAGACACACCCCCTCCCCCCCCCCTCTGGCCCCTTCTTACCCCCCTCCCAACCCTCTTCCTTCCTGCTTTTATCTCTACTATTCTTGAATCTCTTTGAGAGAGACATGTCTGGAAGCGGCCGCTTCCCCAATATGTGGTAAAAAACAAAAATAAAATAATAAAAGTTCTGTAAAATACAACAGTCGAAAATTAAATATGTAAGAAATGAAGACAACAAAATGCGATTCATGATATAATGTAAAGTTTATTATTTCATTTTGCTGTAAAATTTGAAGTTGTAACAGAAGTACGTTAAAACTTGTTAGAATATGTAATTCTCTCGAAAAACAATAAAAAAAATTGAAAAAAAAAAGAAAAGAATGCCAGTGCACCACTCTACATGTATCTAATGTATGTTTGACTCATGTACTACCGCAGGCTAGGCTCACTCTCTCTATGTATGCTGTATCTGCCTTCCTCCAGTATGTGCTCTGTGGTAAGTTTTCTGGTTACTGGCTAGAGAACTCTGGCTTCTCCCATGCAGTAATCCACTGCAGTGGATTTGGTCATATCAAACAATGTAGAAGTAATAACAAATATTCAAGTCCTGGAACATTTGGGTAACAGTGATCATAACATGGTCTCATTTGAAATAAATTATCAAAAAACAGATTACTTGGGTTCAACAAAGACTTTAAACTTTAGAAAGGCAGATTTTAATAAACTGAGGTCTAATCTAGTAGTAATACAATGGGATGATGTTTTTGCAGGGAAAAATGTAGAAGATAAATGGGCAGTCTTTAAAACATTGTTAGAAAAACACACTTATCAGTGTATACCCTTGGGTAATAAGTATAAAAGAATTAAGTCAAAACCAATGTGGCTAAATAAACAGGTAGGGGAGGAAATGGACAAGAAGAGGAAGGCGTTTACATTCTTTAAGTCAGAAGGGACAGAGACATTGTATCAGAATTATAAGGAATGTAACAAAAATTGCAAAAGGGCAATTAAATTAGCAAAAATGGATAATGAAAAAAGGATTGCAATAGAAAGTAAGGTCAACCCTAAAAAGTTCTTTAAGTACCTTAATAACAAAAAAATGAGAAAAGAAAATATAGGACCCTTTCAGTGTGAGATGGGTAGGCAGATTATTGGAGATAAGGAAAAAGCAGAGGTATTAAACAAATTCTTTGCCTCTGTGTTTACCAGGGAAGAATCAGGTTCAATAGTAGTGCCACAGGAGGAAGCCACAACCTCCATATTAATGACCAATTGGTTAACTGAGGAAGAAGTTCATAAGCGACTTGAAAAAATTAAAGTAAATAAGGCACCTGGCCCCGATGGCATACATCCAAGAGTTCTCAAGGAGTTAAGCTCAGTAATAGCAAAACCATTATATTTAATATTCAAGGACTCCATTTCCACAGGCTCAGTACCACAAGATTGGCGTAAAGCAGCTGTGGTGCCTATATTTAAAAAGGGAGCTAGATCACACCCAGGGAATTACAGACCTGTAAGCCTGACTTCAATAGTAGGGAAACTACTTGAAGGTTTAATACGGGATAATATTCAGGAATACCTAATGGAAAACAAAATTATTAGTAATAGTCAGCATGGATTTATGAAGGATAGATCTTGCCAAACTAACCTTATTTGTTTCTTTGAGGAGGTAAGTAGGAATTTAGACCAGGGTAATGCAGTTGATGTGGTCTACTTAGATTTTGCAAAGGCTTTTGATACGGTTTCACACAAGAGGTTGGTGTACAAAATAAAGAAAATTGGACTCAGTAATGATATATGCACCTGGATTGAAAACTGGTTAAAGGACAGACAACAGAGGGTTGTCATAAATGGAACTTTTTCAGGTTGGGCTAAAGTCGTGAGTGGAGTACCTCAAGGATCGGTACTGGGACCCCTGCATTTTATCTTGTTTATTAATGACCTTGAGGTTGGGATCGAGAGCAAAGTCTCCCTCTTTGCTGATGATACTAAATTGTGTAAGGTAATAGAATCAGAGCAGGATGAAATTTCTCTTCAGAAGGACTTGGAAAGACTGGAAACGTGGGCAGGTAAATGGCAAATGAGGTTTAATACAGATAAATGTAAGGTTATGCATTTGGGATGCAAGAATAAAAAGGCGACTTACAAATTAAATGGAGATATATTGGGGGAATCCTTGATGGAGAAGGATTTAGGAGTGCTTGTAGACAGCAGGCTTAGCAATAGTGCCCAATGTCATGCAGTAGCTGCAAAGGCAAACAAGAACTTATCTTGCATCAAACGGGCAATGGATGGAAGGGAAGTAGACATAATTATGCCCCTTTACAAAGCATTAGTAAGACCACACCTTGAATATGGAGTACAATTTTGGGCACCAATCCTAAGAAAAGACATTATGGAACTAGAGAGAGTGCAGAGAAGAGCCGCCAAATTAATAAAGGGGATGGACATTCTAACTTATGAGGAGAGGCTAGCTATATTGGATTTATTTACATTAGAAAAGAGGCGTCTAAGAGGGGATATGATAACTATATACAAATATACAGTATTCAGGGACAATACAAGGAGCTTTCAAAAGAACTATTCATCCCACGGGCAGTACAAAGGACTCGGGGCCATCCCTTAAGGTTGGAGGAAAGGAAATTTCACCAGCAACAAAGGAAAGGGTTCTTTACAGTAAGGGCAGTTAAAATGTGGAATTCATTACCCATGGAGACTGTGATGGCAGATACAATAGATTTGTTCAAAAAAAGGTTGGAAATCTTTTTAGATGGGAAAGGTATACAGGGATATACCAAATAAGTATACATGGGAAGGATGTTGATCCAGGGATTAATCCGATTGCCAATTCTTGGAGTCAGGAAGGAATTAATTTTCCCCTTAATGGGGTTTTTTGTTTGCCTTCCTCTGGATCAATAAGTAAGTATAGATATAGGATAAAGTATCTGTTGTCTAAATTTAGCATAGGTTGAACTTGATGGACGTACGTCTTTTTTCAACCTCATCTACTATGTAACTATGTAACTATGAACTAGGGCGTCAACCTCTCTTGGCTACCTCTAGCACACACCCTCTCAGGAATTCCTGACCCATGTTAACCAGGCTATCCCCTCAGGCATCCTACGACTAGCTGCCTCACGGTGACTAGAACAGCTATAGCCCTGTCTCCAGACCCACTTCACTCCCTTCAAGGCCCTAGGGTGTGCTTTGTGAGTCGCCACGACCTTCCTGACTACCCCTAGGTCCCGTCCCATCCACAGCACGTCCTGGCAGCATACACTCTCCTGTTTCCCAGTGTGCCTAGCAAAAGCCTGTCCAGTTGATAGGTATCTCAGCAGCGCCTCCAAAAATGTAACGGTGTTTCCCTGGGCCCTTCTGATCCTGACCCCCATATTTGAGAAACTATCCCAATTACATGTAAGTGTGTAGTGGTGCACCTGCTGGCTTACAGGACTCCTGAGTCTCCCGCTGGGTGTTAGTGGGGATATTACCATGACAGGCGTCTGAGGTAGTGCTCTGAGTCCTACTCACATTCGGTACAGCGCCTCCACCCCATCAGGATCCCTACGGTAGCAGGGAGGAGTATCTGACGGGGAACTCCTTGGTGCATCTTCCTGGGGAATAACTCCAGACTCACACAGGAAGGGTCTCTTGAACAAGGGCATCTTTAATGACATCTCCTCTGGCAGACAGCCCATCATAGCGGCCGACACTAGCCGCACATTCTGTGAAGGTACTCCATGCAGAAGGTTCCTCCTCTCTCTTAATTGAGTTGCTCTTCCACCTCTCCCCTAAGGGAGATCACCAGCTGTGCCAGGTCCCTGGACAGAGTGGGTAGTAGATTGTCACGGGCCACTCTGACCAGCAGAGCTTAAGCTTGAACCTCACACTCCTTAGACAACTCTTCTGTAGATCTAGCCACAGTAACTTTGGGCAGTTCTGTGTAATATATAGACTCCAGAAAAGATCCACCTCTGTGTCACTAACAGTGGATACAAAGCATGCTGTCACTTCCTTTGCTACATATGACACTTCACCAGGGTTTGAGGTACTGGCAACCCTGCCTTCATGATAGGTACTGGCAACCCTGCCTTCTTACCAGGATTACTGCCAGCATGAGAGAGATCTGTACACCAATTTTATACATGGCTACATTTGCATAGACAGTAGAACCAACCCCACACTGAGGAGACCCATTAAGGTCGAAACAGTCTGTCTGTGGGTGGGTTTACTGTCTGTTGGTGGGTTAGGGTCGAGTCTAGGCACAAAGTTCACCTTTCCTGTCTTGCCTTCAAATACTTTCTGGGCAAGCCACCCATCAATTTGAACAAGCTCCTCACCCCTACCACATGCAGCCAGGGCCGCCAACAGCGGGGGACACAGGGCACTAGCGTCCTGGCCCTGTGGGTGAGGGGGGCCCGGCCAGGGGCCAGTTATTTAAAAAACAAAAAACGCTGCACCCGGTGCCGGGTCTCCGAATTGCCAGCTCCAGAAGTAGGTTGGCTTTAGCTTCCGGCGCGCCGACGTGAGAGGGGGGCTCGGCGCGCACGGGAGCAGCATTGGCCATTGGGAGACAGGTGTCTCAGCGCAGCCGGCGCCCCACCCGCAACCCTGCCAACTAATCCCCCCACGCCACCACCTCCCCCCCCCTGCAGCCACCGGGTCAAAACCGCCAGCCCCTGCCGCCGCAGCATCAGGGCACCGCCCACCCCTGCTGCCACTGTGCCGTCCTGCCTCAGCATCGGGCCAGCATTGACCCCACCCCTGCAGAACACCGGGAGCAGCAACGTTGGGTACCTGCAGCGGGGCCGGCGGCAACTGCTGTAACCAGCCGCCGGGCCCCTCGCAGCACCGCCACCCCTTCCACGCAGGATCGGGCCGTTCAGCTGCCAGACACCCCTGTACTGCCCCCCCCACAGCATCGTGCCTCCCTACCTCCACAGCAGCACTACCACCACTACCAGCACGCCGCGCCCCCCTCCACCCCCCCTGCAGCCACCAGCCTGACCGGCTGAGATCATCCCCAAGGTAAGTTGGATTTTTATATATATGTTTTGGGGGTCTTGGGGTATTTTTTTACATGGATTGGGGGTCTTGGGGTATTTTTTACATGTATTGTTTTTTTTTGGGTATTTGTTTACATGGATTGGGGGTCTTGGGGTATTTTTTTACCTGGATTTTTGGTCTTGGGGTATTTTTTACATGGATTGGGGGGCTTGGGGTATTTTTCATATGGATTGGGGGGCTTGGGGTGTTTTTTATATGGATATATATATACACACACACACAGTAAGAGGGGGGTGGTGTGTGTGTGTGTGTGTGTGTGTGTGTGTGTGTGTGTGTGTGTGTGTGTGTGTGTGTGTGTGTGTGTGTGTGTGTGTGTGTGTGTGTGTGTGTGTAAAAAGTGACAAAAACCCTCCACAGTATAGCATATAGCAACTGTAAATATTCCTGTATATTCATTTGCATGTGTTAGGCAGGTCTGCAACCCTGTCTTTCAACATTATCGCCCAGCACGCAGCACTTCCACTGCAGCAAGGGATTCTGGGAAATTACATGCAAATGAGCACACAGTGCCACCTTTTATCTCAAGCTCACATTACATGAACAACTATTAGCCAATGCATGCTGCTTTAAACACAGCTTTTAAGCAAGGACTTGGGAGATGCAAAGTCAGTTAACCCACTCACAGACATGTTTCAACCTTGATGGGTATCATCAGTGTGAGGTTGGTTGCTGACATTTGCTCATTTGAGATTAAAGAGTAGGTAATCCCCACATTTATTATATACTAGCTGAAATACCCGGCGCTGCCCGGGATTTAATGTTCTGGCTCCCCCTCTCTCCCTTCCACTGTCTCCCCCGTTCACAGCAATACGCCCCCTCCCCTTCACAGCTCTGTCACCCCCCCTGTTCACAGCTGTGTTCCCCCCCCCCAGTTCACATCTCCGGTGGGTGAGTGGGTTGGTGACTGGGTGGGTGGGATCGTGACTGGGTCGGTGAGTGAGTGGGTCAGTGAGTGAGTGAGTGGGGGGGATCGTGACTGGGTCAGTGAGTGACTGACTGACTGAGTGACTGACTGACTGAGTGACTGACTGACTGAGTGGGTGACTGAGACTGACTGGGTGACTGAGACTGACTGGGTGACTGAGACTGACTGGGTGACTTAGACTGACTGGGTGACTGAGACTGACTGGGTGACAGACTGAGTGGGTGACAGACTGAGTGGGTGACAGACTGAGAGGGTGACTGAGAGGATGACTGAGACTGAGTGGGTGACTGAGAGGGTGACTTAGACTGAGTGGGTGACTGAGACTGAGTGGGTGACTGAGACTGAGTGGGTGACTGAGACTGAGTGGGTGGGAGACTTACCTTGACCGGGTGGGTGGTGGTTCCTGGCACTTTGATTGGGTGGGTGGGTGGATGGGTGACTGACTGGGTGACTGACTGGGTGGCTGACTCGCTCCCGTTAGGCCGCTCCCCCGCTGACTGTAGCAGACGGGGTGTGAGCTTGGAGGCAATGCGGGAAGGGAGGGCAGAGGCGCAGGGGTTGGAGGCAGCGGGAGGCACAGGGGTTTTGCGCTGGGAGGGGAGGCGCAGGGGTTGGAGGCAGCGGCAGGCGTCTGCGCTGGGAGGGGAGGCGGCGGTTTAGTTACTTACCTGGGCGGGAGTGTGTGTGTGTGTGACCACGCCGTCTAATGAGAGGTGTGCGGAGGCGGGCGGGCCAAGGGAGCCATCTCATTGGCCTGAGGCGGAGTGACGGGCCAAAGGTCCAATTAGACACAGGACGGACAGACAAACACACATACAACGGTTTGAGAAATATATATATATATATATATATATATATATATTATATATATATATATATATATGTAGCCATGCATTTCAATGGTCTGCAGTTGTCTCTCCTGCTGGCAGCAAAACCTGGTAAGTTACAGGAATGCCAGCAGTAATCATGGAGGTTTGCTCTCACACCCTGGTGAGGTGCCCTATGTATGGATGGCAGTGGCTACATGCTCTGAGTCCACAGTTAGTGACATCAGAGATGTGCTTGCCTCCTGAGGTATATAAGGCACAGCACTGCCCAAAGTTAGTGTTGATGCTGCGAGGTGAAGTGCGTAGCAGTAAGTTCTGAGAGAGAGTTATGAGGATTCCGGTGGAATCCATGTGCCCACTAGTTCAGTAACTTGTGGCACTGTTCTATATCAAGCAGTATCCAGCCAGAGAAGGCCAACTGTGTCCAGGGACCTGGCACAGGGGTGATCTCCCTGCGAGGGAGAGGGGATCCCACTCCATTGGGAGGGCTTACCTTTTAAAGGGGACACGGAGAGATGTGCGGCTGAGCTGCTAGCTGTGAGGGGCAGCTGGCCCATACCACCATGCCAATAAAGATGCCCTGTTTTACAACAACCCCCATGTGTAAGTGTGAAGTTACTCCACAGAGGAAGGCACCACCGAGGAGTTCTTCACCAGAACCATCCCCATGCGGACGCAGGGATCCTGATGAGGTGGAGGCACTGCACGTGATATAGGTAGGACTCACACCCACAACCTCAGCTACCTGTCTGGGTTGACAATCCCTGAATACCATCATGCGGGAGACTCAGGAGCCCTGTTGCCTACAGGATCACCACCAGACACGACCACGTAATGGGGGCTGGTTAGACCACAGGGGCCAATATGAGATTGGGGGGGGCAGACTAGTGGGGAATACCCGTTACATATATATATAGCAAATGGATATATTACTGTATGCTCATTTGCATGTCTTAGACAGGTTTGCGACCCCGCCTTTCACCATTATCACCCAGCACACAGCACTTCCACTGCAGCAAGGGATTCTGGGAAATGACATGCAAACAAGCACACAGTGTCACTTGTTGTGGAGGGTTTTTTGTCACTTTTGTTACCCACCATAACTTAACTGAGTATGGTAAACCCTGTCCTTTGCTTCTTTTTTGCATAGCTGGCATAACCAACCCCACACTGAGGAGACCCATTAAGGTCAAAACAGTCTGTCTGTGGGTGGGTTTGCTGGCTATGCAGTCAGTGGTCAGTCACCCACCTAGTCAGTCACCCACCCACCCAGTCAGTCACCCACACAGTCAGTCACCCACACAGTCAGTCAGTCACCCACCCAGTCAGACACCCACCCAGTCAGACACCCACCCACCCTGTCAGTCACCCACCCACCAAGTCAGTCACCCAGTCAGTCACCCACCCAGTCAGTCAGTCACCCACCCAGTCAGTCACCCAGTCAGCCAGTCAGTCAGTCACCCACCCACCCAGTCACCCACCCAGTCAGTCACCCACCCAGTCAGTCAGTCACCCAGTCAGTCACCCACCCAGTCAGTCAGTCACCCACCCAGTCAGTCAGTCAAACACTCAGTCAGTCAGTTAGTCACCCACTCAGTCAGTCAGTCAGTCAGTCACCCTCCCAGTCAGTCACCCACCCACCCAGTCAGTCACCCACCCACCCAAAGGTCAGTCACCCACCCATCCACCCACCCAGTCAGACACCCACCCAGTCAGACACCCACCCACCCAGTCAGTCACGCAGTCAGTCAGTCAGTCACCCACCCAGTCAGTCACCCAGTCAGTCAGTCAGTCACCCACCCAGTCACCCACCCAGTCAATCACCCACCCAGTCAGTCAGTCACCCACCCAGTCAGTCACCCACCCACCCAGTCAGTCAGTCACCCACCCACCCAGTCACCCACCTAGTCAGTCATCCACCAAGTCAGTCAGTCATCCACCCACCGACCCAGTCAGTCACCCACCCAGTCAGTCAAACACTCAGTCACCCAGTCAGTCACCCACCCTCTCAGTCAGTCAGTCACCCACCCTCCCAGTCAGTCACCCACCCTCCCAGTCAGTCAGTCACCCACCCACCCAGTTAGTCAGTCAGTAACCCACCCAGTTAGTCAGTCAGTCACCCACCCAGTCAGTCATCCAGTCACCCACCGAGTCACTCAGTCACCCACCGAGTCAC
>NC_134497.1:33608073-33620573 GCF_040206685.1 Ascaphus truei | reverse complement strand
ATATTTCAGTTATTTCTCCATTTTTAGATCTTTATTAAAATACAAAAAATAAATATCAAAATGAAAACAAAAGACATAAAAATAAATATAAAAAATGAGAGAGTTAAGTAGTATATCATCGTGGAATGAAGCTAACACTATCACCAAATATGGTGATTTTTGTATTCATAAGGGAATCACAAAAACATGGAGAAGCTTAAATAGTCATTAAGACCTTTAGGGATCATGGAGTCTATTTGTACAATCCACCTGCATTCTCTGCGTAACAGAGCCTGTTCGTGATCTCCGCCACGAATTCCAAGAGAGACTTTCTCAATAGCAAAAGCTAGTAGGGATGTATAATCGGAATTATGTTTGAGCATAAAATGCTTTGCAACCGATGTAATTTTTATACATGCCTGAAGATCTCTCATGGCATTTTTTTATATTTCTGGTATGCTCCAGTACACGAAACCTTAACTCTTGAGTGGTCATTCCAATATATGTAAGTCCACAGGGGCAAAGAATACAATATAGAACCCCTTTACAATTTAAAAATTCATAAATCTTGTAGTTTTTGAGGACGTAAAGACGGAAAATCGGACTGGAGCATATATCTACATGCAGAGCAATTCATACATTTAAAGAATCCTCTCTTGGAAAAAGCAGTCAGAAATGTGGTGTTGACTTTGGGTACATAGTGACTATGCACCAGTTTATCTTGCAGATTGGGAGATCTGCGACTGGTCATAGTCACTCTCTCACCAAGTACTTTCCTAAGGTCAGGATCTGTCATTAGGACTGGCCAATTTTGTTGGAGAATATTGCGTACACTGGCGACACACTTTATTCGAGCTCGGCTAGTCCCACGAATTCGGGTATACCCGGGTGTATTGAGGTTTGTGACTGTTTTCTGCCCGAGTGCATTGAGGTATTTTCCAGGCAGGGATTGAAGCATTTTATTCCCGCTGGCTGCAATACTGCACAGTATATATATATATACTGCATTACAATTCATGAATTTATGCCATCTGGTAGACACGCGAAGCATTGCAGCCTATTAAATCCTAACCATTATCATTTAACAGATCAGCCGCCCGTCAGCCAGGCATGAACCCAGGCTGGGAAGGCAAATGCAACGGGGCTTGTCAGAGGTGAGGAGCGGCGCATTCCAGGTATCTGCCAGGTACATACTAGGTATTTGCTCGAATAAAGTGTGTCGGTGCAGTATATCTCCCCATTGTCGGCTATAGCTACCAACAAAACGAATTTGATGTTGACCATCATGTATTTTGGGCCTGGGTTGTAGCAGAGATACTCTTGGGGTTGCAATACTGTTCTAAAGGCCTTTGTTAATACATGATTTACTATATCCCCGTTTAAGAAATTGATCTTTTATTTCTTCTGCTCTTTCAGTAAATCTATCATTTGTGGAGACATTACGTCTCAACTTCCGAAATTCACTTTTGGGGATACCTCTTATTTGGTGTGCTGGGTGGAAACTTGCAGCGTGGAGAAGTGAGTTGGTGGCAGTCTTCTTCCAGAAGATATCTGTACAAAGACTACCATCAGCTCCTATACTGATAAATAGATCTAGAAATTCCACCCTGCTGGGACTACATTGGAAGGAAAGTTTGATATTGTAGTCATTGTGGTTGAGAACATCGACGAACTCTGCAAACCTCTCAGCAGTTCCCTGCCAGAGGATGAGGATAGCATCGATGTATCTCAACCACAACGACACAGACTGTGTGAAGTGTAAATTGTGTTCCGAAAAGACAATTTTCCTCTCCCACCACCCCATGGCAGTTCCTCTTTTTTGAAGAAAATATTTGTTCTTAAAAAGAAAATAATTGTGTGTTAGTATGAAATGCAGAAGTGTCTGGATAAGATGAATAAGGTTACCCGAGACATTCTGCATAGAAAGATAAAATTTGGTCGCCCTTAACCCATGATTATGGTCTATACATGTATAGAGAGATTCAACGTCGCAAGTCGCGAGGATAGTATCACTCTCGACTGCGATGTGCTCTAGACGTGACAGAACGTCCATAGTATCTTTAATATAGGACGGGAGGGTCTCCACAGATAAACGTAAAAATAAATCTATACTGTAAATCTGCACACGGGTTCGTATAACCCTCCTATGCCTGAGACAATTGGTCTCCCTGGGGGGTGGGAAACATTCTTATGAATCTTCAGAAGTACATAAAAGGTAGGTACTCTTGGGCATTTAGAGAATAGAGCATCGCTGTTTCGTTGGGTTAATACACCATCTAAAACAGCGGTTCTTAATAGTAGATCCTGTTCTGTTTTAAATCTAACTGTTGGGTCATTGGTCAGTTCTGAATAGCAGTTTGGATCCCTTAGTTGTTTCAGGACCTCCCTCTCGTACATCTCTTTGGGCCAGATCACAATGTTACCTCCCTTGTCACTCCTTTTAATTTCCACATCGGTCATTTGACAGAGCTCAGCCAGTGCCTTATTTTCTGATTTCGTAAGATTATGCTCGCCAGCAAAGATAGGCAGTTTCTTGAACTTATCCGCTACAAGTCTCGCAAAGACATCCACTTGAGGACATGTTTGCCATGGAGGGCAGAAAATGGATTTAAGCTTCAGACTAGATCGGATTTTAACTTCATCTGTCTGTACAATTCCTTGATCTTCAAAAAGAGAATCCAAGTCTTGGATGGCTTCAGTTACCTGTGTATTCCATTGTACTTCTATTGGGATGTCAATATCTGGATTAGTTGTCCGTGAGTAATGTTTAAACAAAAGAAGTTTCCTACAAAATAAATTCAAGTCTTTGATCCAATCAAAACAGTCCATATTATGAGAAGGGGAAAAAGAGAGACCACGTTTTAGGACGTTCGATTGGTCCTCAGTCAAGATAATATCCGATAAGTTAATAATATTTAATTCACACTCTGTTTCTACAGGTATCTCCATCCTTTCAAGTATTGGTCCTATTTTCGCGCCCTTAGCTTTCTTCACAGATATATAAGCTATGTTACATTCATTGTGTCTACCAATTATATGGTAGAGAATGTTCTCTGAGTTCACCAACCTTACGGTAATCCAGTGTTTATCTAGTTCACTGTGATACAGCACTGACTGACTTAGACTGATTATTATGTCTTTAGATGTTTCATCCATCTACAATTGTCAGAGTTTACAGATTGTTATTTATTGCACAGAGAGAAGTTCTCTTTAGGCATATCAACTCTTCTGCCTTTCCGTACACATGACTGTATTAGCATTGTTCATCTAAGGTTATTGAGCTTTGTTAGAGCATCAGTTGAAATCATTACATTGATTACATTAAGTATATATGTTCTGTCAGATGTCACGTTGGATGTTCCTGTCTCTTTTTAAACTTTTTTGTATTGTCCATTCATTTGATGTGTAATAAACTTGAGATAACTTGGTATACCAGTGTGCTCATTTGGGATACTTTTCTCTTTGTGCTCATATTATCCTTTATACCGAAGCACCGCTGGCATAATCGTAATATATATATATATATATATATATATATATATATATATATATATATATATATATATATATATATATATATATATATATATATATATATATATATATATAAAAAAAAAAAAACATCACAGCTTGCACTCAATGTACTGGTTCATATAGACAGGTGCTAGTCTCAAATAATAGAAAAACAACATTACCATTCTCTCGTCCGGTAAAGAAAGACTGCACTCGGTTCAGTAATCATGAAAGACTGTATTGGGCATCTGAATAAAAAAAGATAAGTCACCCAATCCGACGTTTCGGTCCTGGAATAGGACCTTTCTCAAGGGGGTGCCTTGAGAAAGGTCCTATTCCAGGACCGAAACGTCGGATTGGGTGACTTATCTTTTTTATTCAGATGCCCAATACAGTCTTTCATGATTACTGAACCGAGTGCAGTCTTTCTTTACCGGACGAGAGAATGGTAATGTTGTTTGTTTATATATATATGTAATTAGCCAGCTTGTGGGTACCGTAATAATTATTCGGAGTGTATGCGGTATCAAACCACTTTTCCATATATATATATACACAGTGTTCGACAAATCACCCAAAAATCTACTCGCCCAACCAAAAAATCTACTCGCCACCTTGTCCCGCCCCCAACCCCACCCCTAGTCCTGCCCCAACCCCGCCCCCCAACCCCACTTTAAAATAAAATATATAAATAAAATACATTTAATAAATTCCTAGTCAGAACAACATTCGTTTTTGACATAAATGTATTTATTGTATTACATTATACTACAATTAGTGTGTGTGTGTGTGTGTGTGTGTGTGTGTGTGTGTGTGTGTTGGATCTAGAAATAAAAGCCAGATGTGAATGACTAGTTTCCTGAACCCCTTAGCCAGTGTCTGGACGTCCCCGCTTCACAATATTTAAAGCAGCAATCCCGCCTGGGATCTTACCTGATCCGCAGTCCCTCAATGTCCAGGTACCCTCATTCCTGCAAGGTTATACATTGGAGGGGAGGTTTTCCCTACCTGTCTTCTGGGTTAGGGGGGGTTCCGATTTCTTCCGTGTGAAGCTTGAGTCAGATCTGGAAGTAAGCAGTATAGGTTATTTCGGTGTAGTATAGGGCAGTTAAGATATATAGGGTAAATAAGATATCCAGATCCAGAGTGAGAGACAGAGAGAGTGTGGGGGAGAGAGACAGAGAGAGTGTGGGGGAGAGAGACAGAGAGAGTGTGGGGGAGAGAGACAGAGAGAGTGTGGGGGAGAGAGACAGAGAGAGTGTGGGGGAGAGAGACAGAGAGAGTGAGGGGGAGAGAGACAGACAGGGTGTGGGGGAGAGAGACAGACAGAGTGTGGGGGAGAGAGACAGACAGAGTGTGGGGGAGAGAGACAGACAGAGTGTGGGGGAGAGAGACAGACAGAGTGGAGGGGAGAGAGACAGACAGAGTGGAGGGGAGAGAGACAGACAGAGTGGAGGGGAGAGAGACAGAGAGAGTGGAGGGGAGAGAGACAGAGAGAGTGGAGGGGAGAGAGACAGAGAGAGTGGAGGGGAGAGAGACAGAGAGAGTGGAGGGGAGAGAGACAGAGAGAGTGGAGGGGAGAGAGACAGAGAGAGTGGAGGGGAGAGAGACAGGGAGGGGAGAGAGACAGGGAGGGGAGAGAGACAGGGAGGGGAGAGAGACAGGGAGGGGAGAGAGACAGGGAGAGGAGAGAGACAGGGAGAGGAGAGATACAGATAGACAGAGAGAGGAGAGAGAGGAGATAGGGGGCGACAGACTGATGGGGGGGAACTGGGTGAGGAGATGGTGACTGACTGGGTGACTTTGACTGACTAGGTGGGGGGTGACTGATTGGGGGGTACCTCTGGTGTCACACACACACACCCATATACACACACACACACACACACACCCATATACAAACACTCTCCCCCATATACACACACACTCCCCCATATACACACACACACTCCCCCATATACACACACACACTCCCCCATATACACACACACACACACTTTATCTCCCTTATATACACTCTCTCTCTCTCCACAGACAGGGGGGGTCAGAACAGAGGAAAGGCCGCGACCAGCACCACCACCTCTCCCCCCCCCCTCCTCCCGCGTAGGCAGCGGGAGTGCCGGGGACAGCGGTGGGGGGAAGAAACCCCCCGCTACCACCTCCATGCAGGCAGCGGGAGCACCGGGCACGTGGGGGGATTAGAGGGAAGCGGGGACCTGAGGGACTGTCACGGGGGGAGCGCCAGGGACAGGAGAACACCCCCGCTACCACCTCCATAACTGCGGGCAGTGGGAGCGCCGGGGACAGGGGGTAAGGAACAGATAATACTTACTTTGTCCTCCATGGAAAAAAAAATGGCCGCTCGTTGGGGGCAGGCTCATATAGAGCCTGGCCGCGCACCCACAAAGCCTGGGATCGTGCGCCAATCAGCTGTCAGGTAGGGGGAGGTTTTTTTTTTTTTTTTTCAGTGCGAGCAGGGAAAATTTCAGCGCGAGCAGGGAAATTTAAAAAAAACAAACATATGTGCTGCTTGGGCCAATATTTAATCGCCGGAGGTTAAATCCACTCGTCCCGGGCGTGTAAATGTATATGATTGTCGAACACTGTATATATATATATATATATATATATATATATATATAAAATGGTTTTTGAAGCAAAAAGGGTTAACTGACTTTGCAACTCCCAAGTCCTTGCTTAAAAGCTGTGTTTAAAGCAGCATGCATTGGCTAATGGTTGTTCATGTAATGTGAGCTTGAGATAAAAGGTGGCACTGTGTGCTCATTTGCATGTCATTTCCCAGAATCCCTTGCTGCAGTGGAAGTGCTGTGTGCTGGGTGATAATGGTGAAAGGCGGGGTTGCAGACCTGCCTAACACATGCAGATGAGCATACAGTTGTATTTACATTTATATATATATATTTTTTTTTTATTTATTGTGTGTGTGCCACTTAAGGCCTGGGACCTGCTGCGCCCGGCGGCGCGGACGGCCACACGAGCATTCCCCAACAGCAGGGGAATCCTCCCGAGCCGGTCCCAGTCCCCCCTCACGGCACAGCTCACTACACGCTGTGACGCGTCAGCCGCTAGGGGATACAAGAGAATTGTAATCCCTAGCGTGGACGCGTCACGTGGTGTGGCTGTGAGCCAATGAGGAGGGGAGGCTTCGGGAGGAGGGGAGGCTTCGGGGAGCGGGGAGGAGAGTGTGGAGGGAAAGCAGCGTGAGTGCCTGTCTGTGTGTGTGTGTGTGTGTGTGCATGAGTGCCTGCCTGTGTGTGTGTGTGTGTGCATGAGTGCCTGCCTGTGTGTGTGTGCATGAGTGTGTGTATTTGTGCCTGAGTGTCAGCGTGCGAGTAGGGCAGCCCACAGCATCTCCCGAGCCCGAGCCCATGGAGGGGGGGTAGCGGGTCCCTCCGTTTAAACCACGCCCCCTCCGCTTAAACCACGCCCCTCCCTCCCACTCCAGCCCCGGCTCCCTACAGACCGCATATCGCGGTCTGTGTCTGTCAGCGTCCCACCTGTCTGCAGTGCGGGCGCGCTGACTGAGGGAACGGGGCCTTAGCCTAAGGCTGCATCCACGCTGCTGCTGATCACGCAATAAATTTAAGTCTGTCCGGCCACGCTTGGGTGCTTGCAGAGACAGATTAAATTGACTTTGAGGCGTACTGAGGTCACATGACCTCCTCAGCCAATCAGCACCAGTCACTGTTTAGGCCAAGCCCCCCACAAGCATGAGCGTGGCACGGGGGGACGCAGCCTTAGGGCTGTTATATACTGCATGCGCCCATGCGTGCTTATGCGAACGCGCGTGCACGTGCCACATGCTTTTCCTGTCTATAGAGCCGGGAGCTTCAGGTAATGTATGTGTGTGTACGTGTGTGTATATGTGTGTGCATGGGTTGTGTGAGTGAAAGTACGTCCTAGATAGATTTTTTTTTTTTAAAGAAAAAAAAAAAGTTTAATAAATATTTTTTTGTTTTGTTTTACAATCCTTGACCCCCCCCCCCCCCCACACACATCCATACAAACACACATACACACATACATTTGAGCGCAGGTAGTGGCGGGAAAAGATGAATTTCTTCATCTTTGCCGCTGTCTGTCGGCTCCCCTCTCCCTGCCGTGCGCGGCCCTTGTGTAGAAGAGCTGCCTCACGTCAGTCAACTAAAATTCCGCGCGCTCAGCGTAGCGCACGCCCGGCACTATAGAACGTGCCTAAGTTGTGTTACAGCCTCAGGTTATGTCATATCCAGGTTACCTCCTTCATATCAACATTGGCCAAAAGGGAGGAACTGAAGCAGCTTTACTGAAATATATTAAGGACCAAGAGGAGTATACACATCCACATGCAGCAGAAACTATCTTTCCCTAGCACAGTGCCTGGGAAATGTTACTGTCTTGTTTCTACAGTAATCTACACAGCATGTGACACGTGATCTGTTTTGGAGTCTAAAAACTACAACTCCCATGATCCCCTTAGTGTGAGCATGCGCAGCAGGACACAGAGCTGTGACCCGGATGTAGTCAGTGTATCCACTTCCAGGAAAGAAGATGAAGAAATAAAGTGGTGGAGGAAGCACACAGGAGCCTTTTCTGTAAGTAACTTACTTTGTATTCAAAGCATCAGAGCAGGTATATGCAAACACGTGGCGTTTCAGGACAGAGACCTCCTCTCCTCAGACCATACACCTTACTGCAATAGTGACACTAACAAGTATATATACCCCTAGGGGTTACACAATCCCCTCATACCCATCACCTGTGTTTACAGCCGGGCAGCCACTGCAGCCTCAGTACTTTCTGGTTGATGTCTGACGTCATCGCAGCGGGGATAGACTAAAATGTTTAATGTGAAAAACGATTAATGTGGATAAATGTGGCAAGATATACACCAATTGCCTTCAAACTTGGCACAGAACATGCTTTGCACTCCCCCAAACTATCCATAAAATGTCATGTTTTTTGATAACATGCACCGCAAATTATGTACATTAACCACTTTCTGAAAGTGGAAAATGCATATAAAAAAGTGCTTAATGTGAATTAAAGTCTCAAAACATAACCAGATTAACTTAAAACACGATGTGCTGTATACTGCCCATAACTATCCTGAAAATTTCAAGGTGTTTGCTAACACACACTGCAAATTATTTATGTCAAGCACTTTACGAAGGGCAAAATACTTCATATGGACGGGTTTAACGTGGATTAAGTGCCAAAACATAATCCAATTGCCTTCAAACTTGGCAGAAGACATACTTTACACTGCCCGCAACTATCCTGAAAATTCCATGGCTTTTGATCAAATACACTGCAAATTATTCACGTTAAGCCCTTTCTGAAGGACAACAGTCTAAAACGCTTAATATGAAAAACGCTTAATGTGGATAAATGTGCCAAGACATACACCAATTGCCTTCAAAGTTTGCACTGTACATGCTTTGAACTCCCCCAAGCTGTCCTGGCAAATTCGTGGCTTTTCATAACATGCACTCAAATTATGTACATTACGAACTTTCTGAAAGTGGAAAATGCTTAATGTAAAGTGCTTAATTTGAATTATAGTGTCAAAACATAAACCCATTAACTTAAAACTTGGCACATGATTTGCTGTATACTGCCCATAACTATCCTGAAAATGTCAAGGTGTTTGCTAACACATATAAACAAAAATAAGTGCGCAACCCAAAATCCACCTTAAACAAAATTCATACAGTTGTGATAAAGTGCAATTAATATTAATTGTGTATATGGGTAATACTAATATTTAAAAGTATACCAAACCAAGTATTGATGCGTATGCTGCTAAACTCTAGGAGTGGCTCGGCACTCCAAACACTAAGAGAAAAAACACAAAGAACAGCGCAAAAACGCAATAGTGAAGTAAATAATGACAAATTAGATTGGTGTAAAATTGGTGAGTATTAGGCGTACATTTAGGCAAATAAAACAAAGCATGTCTGTGCAAACATCAGCACAATGTTACCACAGGAGCCCCTCTGGATGGTGTCGCCCTCTGGTTCAGCAGCTGTCTCTGGAGAGTCTTTAGTTGTATCTCTCACCCTCGTGGAAGGCAGCTGCAGCCCTTGAGCTGTTGATGAATCCTCCTCTGACTGTCTTATCAGGCTGGGCTCACAGGTACACACTGCGCTGTAGGGGATTACAAGTCCACTTTCTCCTGCACACAGAAGTGCCAGCAGTCTCTCTGTGCACTCGGGGCACCACGCGGTCCACGTGGTGTGTTGAGCCGGCGCTCGCGCACTCCCGTGACGTCACGGGTGACGCGTTGTGCCTCGTTTAGTGGAAATCCCCAAAAATCAGATCCGCAATGAAAACGGCTTCAGAAATGTAATGAGGGGGCTAGGATAAGGAGCCAAAACCTTACTGTACTTATCCAACGCGTTTCGAAGCTATGGGAAAGCTTCTTCATCAGGGATAAATCATTAGTCACTCCTCCAACAATATATGCGCAAAGTGCTGCTACTATTGGTCAGCCAATTGCGCATTGGGCCAATCAGATCTGCCCATAGCATGCTGGGGGTGGGGCAATGTGTTCAGCATGTCAAATATGGCTAAAGGATAAATACAATTTAATAAATAACTTTAATACATCAATAACTTAATAAATATATCGGCGCATCTATAGGAAAGGGGGATGAAAAATGGGAAACAGAATAAAATAGAATTAAACATCTTAAAACAGCCTATTAACTCCCTAAAATCCTTACTAAAAGAAATACATTAACATTGATATGCCTGTTCAATGGACTCAGAGCACAGCAACATCTAGTGGTTAAAAAGTATAAATTTTGTATAAAAGGTTCAGAAATACATATCTGTGAGGTAGAAATGGACACACTTTTGTAAAAACTAATTAGTAAAAGGCCCATACGTCCAAATCCTCATTCAGTCCTTTTTGGGACCATACACTCCAGTTTATGAATCCAGAAAGATTCTTGGGCCGAAAGGGCCTTAAGTCTATCCCCTCCTCTCCTGTCCACTGCTACATGCTTTATACCCAAGAAAGTTAAACAAGAAGGGTCCTTATTATGATGCGTTAAAAAAATGTCTAGAGACACTATGTTTTTCTAATCCGTCCTATGTTCCTAATATGTTCCTGTACTCTCACTTTTAAATTACGTTTGGTTCTCCCTATATACTGTAATTTACAGGAACATTCTAATAAATATACTATAAATACTGAGTTACAAGTGATAAAATCATCTACTTTAAAAACTTCCTGTGTTCTCTTGGAAATAAAAGTTTTGCTATTATTATTCATATATTTACACACTGAACATTTTGTGCAACTAAAATTCCCTACAGGCTTATTGCCCAACCAGTTAGTTTTCGGGACTAAAAACATATTTCTCCCAATGTCGCTTGGTGCTAAAATATTCTTTAAATTGGTGGCTTTTCGGTATATGAACTTTGGTTTTGCGGTTAAAAAGTCACCTAACACTGGGTCGCTGCTTAGAATACACCAATGTTTGGAGATCACCCTCTCAATTTTTTTTGTACGCAGAGTTGTAGTTTGTCACAAAGGCCACCTCTACTTCTCTACTCTTTATGGGTGCCGGTTTTTTAACTTTCTGTGACAGCATACCTTCCCTGTCCATATCTCTTACTTTTGCTAGTTCTTTATCCAAGTGTGTAGAATTAAAACCTCTTTCTAAAAACCTATCACGCATCATGTCCGCCTGTTTTAAAAATATCTCATTATTGCTGCAGTTTCTTTTAAGCCTCATGAACTGACCCACGGGGATGTTCCTAATCCAGGTGTCTTTGTGGTTACTTGATGCCATCAGCAGGTTGTTTGTGTCCACCTCTTTAAAATATGTTTCTGTATGCACCCTTCCCTGACTACTTGTCAACTTCAGATCTAAATAATTGATAGAGGTATTATCTGTTTGGTGCGTGAACTCTAAGTTATATGTATTAAAATTAATAAAAGACACAAACTCCTGTACTGATGACTCATCCCCATCCCATACCACCAGGACGTCATCTATATAGCGTTTCCATATTATTATATTCCTCGAAAAGGGGTTATTAACCCAGATAGAGTGCTCCTCCCAGTGTCCCACATACAGGTTTGCGAAACTAGGGGCAAATCGCGTGCCCATAGCTGTGCCGCAAACCTGTATGTAGAAGTCCGAGAGGAACATAAAATAATTATGATGTAAAATAAATTCTATGAATTTCAATATGAAAACTCTATTTAGTGCGTGAAGTTGATTGTCCTGTTTCAGGCATTGTTCGATGGTGTCAAGGCCTTTTTCGTGGGGGATGTTGGTATAGAGGGATTTAATATCGCAGGTCAGCCACCTGTAACTGCTTTTCCACTCGAAGTCCTTAAACATATTCAGTACTACTGTTGAATCTTTTACATAAGATGATAACTTCATAACATAAGGCTGTAAGAAAAAATCTACGTATTGGGACATGTTTGCGGTTAATGATTGGATCCCTGAGACAATCGGTCTTCCAGGGGGGTTTTTTTTTACACTTATGCATCTTGGGGAGGTGATAAAAAATTGGTAGTCTTGGGTGACTCTGGTATAAAAAGGAAAATTCTATTTCAGAGATAACTGATTGGGGACAAAGCGTCTTCTAGGAGGGTTTTTAATAACCTCTGAAACTCTAAGGTCGGGTCCTTTTTTAATTTGTTATACGAAGCCCCATCATTCAAGAGCCTGAGAGCCTCTTTCTCATAATCTGCTCGGCTCTGGAGAACCACTCCTCCTCCCTTATCAGCTTGTCTAATAATTAATTCCCTGTTGTCTCTCAGCATTTTTAACGCTAGATTTTCATTCTTATTTAAATTTTGTTTAATATCACAGATTTTAAAATTGTCAACCAAAGTGGCTAATATCATTATTTACCGTATTAAAAAAAGCGTCTATATGGTGTCCCTTTGATTGGGCAGGATAAAATTTAGATTGATTTTTAAAGGCCGTGAGTCTAATGGGGGAATCTGCATCCTAAAAGAGGACCACTGACTAATC